>NC_086455.1:82713687-83013687 GCF_028390025.1 Pseudophryne corroboree | reverse complement strand
GACTGACGAGTCCTCTCCTAACTGGGATTCCTCCGATGGATCCTTGAGTGTAACGCCTACTGCTGCTGGCGCTTCTGTTGTTGCTGCTGCTGGGAGTCAATCGTCATCCCAGAGGGGAAGTCAGAAAAACACTTGTACTACTTCCAGTAAGCAATTGACTGTCCAGCAGTCCTTTGCGAGGAAGATGAAATATCACAGCAGTCATCCTGTTGCAAAGCGGATAACTCAGGCCTTGACAGCTATGTTGGTGTTAGACGTGCATCTGGTATCCACCATTAGTTCACAGGGGCTTAGAGAATTGCTTGAGGTAGTGTATCCCCGGTACCAAATCCCATCTAGGTTCCATTTCTCTAGACAGGCGATACCGATGTGTACACAGACGTCAGAAAAGTGTCCACAGTGTCCTAAAAAATGCAGTTGTACCCACTGTCCACTTAACCACGGATATGTGGACAAGTGGAGCAGGGCAGACTCAGGACTATATGACTGTGACAGCCCACTGAGTAGATGTATTGCCTCCCGCAGCAACAACAACAGCGGCGGCACCAGCAGCAGCATCTCGCAAACGCCTACTCGTTCCTAGGCAGGCTACACTTTGTATCTCCGCTTTCCGTAAGAGACACACCACTAACAACCTGTTACGGAAACTGAGGGACATCATCGCACATTGGCTTACCCCACTTAGACTCTCCTGGGGATTTGTGATATTGGACAACGCCACCAATATTGTGCGTGCATTACATGTGGGCAAATTCCATACAATTAATTTGGTGGTGCAGAATTTTATGAAAATCAACAGGGGCGTGCAGGAGATGCTGTCGGTGGCCCGAAAAATTGCGGGCCACTTTCAGCATTCAGCCACCGCGTGCCGAAGACTGGAGCGCCAGCAAACACTCCTGAACCTGCCTTGCCATCACCTGAAGCAAGAGGTGGTAAGGAGGTGGAATTCAACCCTCTATATGCTTCAGAGGATGGAGGAGCAGCAAAAGGCCATTCAAGCCTATACATCCGCCTACGATATAGGCAAAGGAGGGGGAATGCACCTGACTCAAGTGCAGTGGAGAATGATTTCAACGTTGTGCAAGGTTCTGCAACCCTTTGAACTTGCCACACGTGAAGTCAGTTCAGACACTGCCAGCCTAAGTCAGGTCATTCCCCTCATCAGGCTTTTGCAGAAGCAGCTGGAGAGATTGAAGGAGGAGCTAAGATGGAGCGATTCCGCAAAGTATGTGGGACTTGTGGATGGAGCCCTTCATTCGCTTTGCCAGGATTCACGGGTGGTTAGTCTGTTGAAATCAGAGCACTACATTTTGGCCACCGTGCTCGATCCTAGGTTTAAAGCCTACGTTGTATCTCTCTTTCCGGCAGACACAAGTCTGCAGATGTTCAAAGGCCTGCTGGTGAGACAATTGTCAAGTCAAGCGGAACGTGACCTGTCAACAGCTCCTCCTTCATTTTCTCCCGCAACTGGAGCTGCCAGGAAAAGTATAAAATTTCCAAACCCACCCGCTGGCGGTGATGCAGGGCAGTCAGGAGCAAGTGCTGACATCTGGTCCGGACTGAAGGACCTGCCAACGATTACTAACATGTCGTCTACTGTCACTGCATATGATTCTGTCGCCATTGAACGAATGGTGGAGAATTATATGGGTGACAGCATCACTGTAGGCATGTCAGACAGTCCGTATGTATACTGGCAGGAAAAAGAGGCAATTTGGAGGCCCTTGCACAAACTGGCTTTATTTTACCTAAGTTGCCTCCCCTCCAGTGTGTAGAGTGTTTAGTGCAGCCGAGCACCTTGTCAGCGATCGGCGTAGGAGGTTACTTCCACTAAATGTGGAGAAGATGATGTTCATCAAAATGAATTATAAATACCTCCGAGGAGACATTTACCAGAAATTGCATCCAGAAAGTGCACAGGGACCTGTGATGGTGGATTCCAGTGGGGACAAATTAATAA
The DNA here is from genome assembly GCF_028390025.1 of Pseudophryne corroboree. NCBI lineage: Eukaryota > Metazoa > Chordata > Amphibia > Anura > Myobatrachidae > Pseudophryne > Pseudophryne corroboree. The sequence goes on along the minus strand of NC_086455.1, from coordinate 83,011,727 downwards.
TCTGTGATGAGGAAGAGGAGGATCTACACCCTGAAAGGGGTGAGGAATCTGAGGGTGAGGGTGAGGATGAGGACGACATCCTGCCTCTGTAGAGCCAGTTTGTGCAAGGAGAGATGAATTGCTTCTTTTTTGGTGGGGTGATTAATTTCTTCGTTTTTTGTGGGGGCCCAAACAAACCAATCATTTAGTAACATAGTAGTAACATAGTAACATAGTAACTAAGGTTAAAAAAAGACAATTGTCCATCGAGTTCAACCTATTTATGGTCTCCTATGCAGTCTTATTATAAGACTAGTTATTTTTATGTTAGGACTAGTTAAATTAACTATAATGCGTGCCTACGCACCATAACCCTGAATATCATTATCCAATAGGAATTTATCTAACCCATTATTAAAGGTGTTGACTGAGTCCGCAGTTACTACTCTCTCAGGCATAGAATTCCAAACACGTATTGTCCTTACTGTGAAAAAAACCTTTTCGCCTCAATGTGCGTAAACTCCTCTCTTCTAACCTAAGCGGCAGACCCTGACGCTGAAACTATTGGTTTGTTAAAGTGTGCATGTCCTGTTTATACAACATAAGGGTGGGTGGGAGAGCCCAAGAACAATTCCATCTTGCACCTCCTTTTTTATTTATTATTTGCATCATGTGCTGTTTGAGGACTATTTTTTTAAGTGCCATCCTGTCTGACACTGCAGTGCCACTCCTAGATGGGCCAGGTGTTTGTGCCGCCCACTTGGGTCGCTTAGCTTAGTCATCCAGCGACCTCGGTGCAAATTTTAGGACTAAAAATAATATTGTGAGGTGTGAGGTGTTCAGAATAGACTGGAAATGAGTGGAAATTATTGTTGTTGAGGTTAATAATACTATAGGATCAAAATTACCCCCAAATTCTATGATTTTAGCTGTTTTTGAGGTTTTTTTTAAAATCACCCGAATCCAAAACACATCCGAATCCAAAACCCAAAAGGGTGGTTTTGCCAAAAAGCTTCTGAATCCAAAACACGACCGCGGACCCGAATCCAAAACCAAAACACAAAACACGAAAAATGCCCGCTGCACATCTCTAGTACAGAGTCCATCACCTTTCTCGTTCCCGGACTCTAAAGTTCTGTCAACTCTAAACAGGGACCTCTCAGTTCAAAGGAGCATACCGGATCATTCCCCCTTAGCCAGGTCTCTGTAAATACCAGAACTGAGGAGTTATTAAATGACTGGATCATTCCCCCTCAGCCAGGTCTCTGTAAATACCAGAACTGAGGAGTTATTAAATGACTGGTTACAGGCAATTTTCAGCCTAATCTCGTCCATTTTGTTGGTCAGTGATCTTACATTTGCTAAGAACAGGATTAAAAGTGTGGTACCTCAGACTTGCCAGGGTACCTGCTCTCTTCCCCCTCTTCTGTCACTGCGGCAACCACAGTGGCCAGCACAAGTCAAAGCTCCGTCAGCGATCCAAGCAGCGCCCGGTAAGACCTCCTCCTTCACACAAGAGCTGCAGCCATTTGATCCAATACGTTTAGCCCCAGAAAATGGGCAGAAAAAAATGAATCAACTTCTTGGGTTTAGAAGGTTGAGAAGTGGTTGCTATGGGCAACTTGTCCACTGGTCTAATCAGTTTCTACCTTTCATTTTATAGAATGTACTTGATAAATGTTACATCAATGCTGATTGGTTGCTATGGGAAACTTCTGCTCTGGTCCACTTCCCCACTCTGTTTTTCACTGCTTGATCCATCAACCCCGTCGTATTTCTTTAAAGAGAATAAACCCAAGGAGTTGATTTATTTTCTGGTACTACATGTATTGGATCAAAGTGGCTATGGTAATAATCTAATTTGTCTAAATAATGCTTGTCTGATCGCAATGATCAGGTTTTCAGTAGCCAAAACTAGAAGGTCCTGCCCATTCCACTGGAGCCAGTGGTGGTCACTGACTGATGTTCTGCTGTATCCAGCCAACGCTCCAGCAATGCAAGGAAATTGCCCAAGTCTTCTCACTACACTCGCCCATCTCTGTCATCCTCTGTACAGGACTCAAAAGAACATGCAAAAACAAAAAGTACAACCCGGGACATTCGTGATTTGTATTTTGGAAAGCATGTTTCTTTTGTTTGTTGATTTCCTCATATGTTGATAATGATACAGATTATGTCAGTTACAACCTTTTTATTGAGGACGAAAAGTTCTGATTTTATTACGATGACCTGATTCCTTAATGGGCTGGGGCAATAGTGCCCCCAAGAGGTAATAGGCGGAAACCACTTCACAAGACTTCATAGCAACTTCAGAAACAACTTGTGTTATTCATTTATCCAGTTATGGAAGCGTCCTTCCCAATGTAGCAAAGTCTGAATCATGCAGAGTGGAGTTTAGTATAAGTAAAGGTTGTTGGTTCTTTTCTTTAAGGGAAAAATACTTATAAAAATGATATTCACATACTGTATATGACTAACAAAAACAATAGTAAAGCCTTTTTACATATATTTGATTTGGAAATTATAAAACCCTCAAAGAGACCTTTACGAATCGTTGCATACTTGTTTAAAGTGCACCTAATTATGCCCCACATGCAGCTTGGGGTGCACGCCATGGTTTTTGAAAGCACCCTCTATATCAATCAGCAACTAGTTTTGTGGGTCAGTCAGATAAAATTGGTTTTGAAAACCATGAAAATCCTACATCAAGATCCAAAGTACCACTACTTCAGGAACATGTCATTTATATTTTTCTTTTTGCTCCGTTTAGTTTGATATTGCTTAAATTCGCTATAATTGTGAGGAGACATCGTTTTTTACACTGTTACTTTGGTGTGTTAAAGGCTGCTTCTTACACAGTGTTGTGGGTGCCTATAAATGCCATTACCTGTAGAAGTACATGTGAGAAGTGCTGGAGATGAGATCTGTTGTCTCTTGGGCCTCAGAGCATGGGCGTGGCTATAGTGGGTACAGGCATTGCTATCAGGCCCAGAGGCTTAGGGGCCCGACTCAACTGCAACTAGGTCATAAAGGTGTCACTGTCTACCAGTTTCTCAGAATTGCCTGCTAAGGACTGTGTGGTATAATTGAAGTGAGGGAACTGTGTGGCATGTGCACCAGCAGCAGTCTAATGTAGCATTATTCTTAACATGGGGCACTATAAAGTGAAATAATATAAAGTGGGTGCACTGTGCGGTATAACGTGAACTAGGACACTACTAAGGGGCATGACATTACCTAGGGCACCACTATAGTTCATAAATGAACTAGGGCACAATTATAGTGTATACAATTAACTAGGACTTTACTATGGTGCATAAAATGAATAACTGCTGTGTGTCAGGACCGGGTGTTTTTGTGAATCCGTTAACCTGGAACCAACCTCAGGTGTAGGTGCTGGGGTATGAAGAAAACAGGGAGGACGAAGGAAGTTCCGTTTCATATATTTATTAAAGTAACAATTCGGTAAGGAGTTAAATGACTAGTTGTTAATCATCATTATACTGAAGTATTGCAGGAATGACAGAAATAATATGCAAGAGAAAACTCAGAAATAAATAAAAGAAATGTTCATGGAAACATATGCAAAAACAAGCTGAAGAATAAATGTTGAATTGTCCAAATATAAACAGGCTTTGATGCTGAACTGCAGATTGTGTTTAACTGGTTAATGCAGACATGGAGAATTAACTGTAAGAATTTGCAATGGAGTTTTTAAGAGTTAACTGAGAGACTGTGAAGAATTATCCTTGTAATGACAACATAGAAAAAGTACTGTATTGGGTTACTTGCGGGTTCCGGAGATCACTGTGAAACTGTAGTAGATGGCAAGGTGATGAATGGGTTAAATGCAGAGTTGAACAAACGAACAGCTGAGGGAATTGGAATCCTCCAGACTTTGTATGATAGGCAGACAGACAGGGTAACCTCATGCAGGACACTGGGAATCCAAGTATTTCCAATAGGTGTGCAATTGACTGATAGCACAATGGAGAGCCGGTAGATCTTTGGCAGTGAAGGCTGCAAAACGGACCTCTGGGAACGGAGGCGATATCTGGACCACGGGAATCACACAGGAATGCACGGAGAGAGTTCAGAGCTAGAGCACAGCTTTGATACAACAAAGCACTGGCCCAGAGTGACATAATCCCAGCCTACTTAAAGGCAGCACAAGCACGGGATTGGCTTACACCTGCCCACAGGTGTTTTCACAAGTGCTCAGTATTAGCTATTTGGTCTCCAACATGGCCACCTCCTATACAGCAGACACACCGCAGTGCCTTAGGCCATTTGGTCCCCGCACTCACAGTTCCCAGACTCTGCATTACCTGTGCCATTGATCACGCCGTGTCCCCACACGGGCGCACAGCACCGCGAGCAACCGCACTGGCAACGGATGAACCCCAGAACCCGCAAAGGTGAGAGACCGGTTCGTGACAGTACCCCCTCTTCTACGGGTGGTCTCCGAACACCTTTGAACCTTGTCAGGATTTTTGGAGAAGTATTTCTGTACCAGTCTTGGAGCATGAACATCTTCAGAGAAAACCCAGGATCTCTCCTCCGGGCCGTAACCCTTCCAGTCGACCAGAAACTGTAAACGTCCATATCGGGAACGTGAGTCCACAATCTCTTTAACTTCAAATTCCTCATTCCGCAAAGAGTGAACTTTAGGAGATTTGGACTGGGTAGTACGGAACTTATTGAGAATCAAAGGCTTCAGTAAAGATGTATGAAAGGCGTTAGGAATTCTCAAAGACGGTGGCAGCTTGACTTTGTATGACACAGGGTTGAGTACCTTTACAATGGGAAATGGACCAATAAACCTGGGAGCAAATTTCTTAGAAGGAACTTTGAACTTGAGATTGCGCGTAGAAATCCAAACTTGGTCTCCCACTTTGTAATTCGGTACAGCTTTACGTTTTCTATCTGCAAAAGATTTATAACGAGCGGAAGTTTTGACCAAGGACTTACGTACACAACTCCAGATGCTAGATAGACGTTGAAGCTCTTGATCTGCCGCTGGGACCTCTAGGGCTGGCAATGGATGAAACTCTGGCACACGAGGATGAAAGCCGAAGTTAATATAAAAGGGCGTAGATTCTGAAGATGAATGGAAGAGATTATTATGAGCAAATTCTGCCAATGGAAGGTAGTCAACCAAGTCATCCTGTGAGGACGATATATATAGCCGGAGAAATGTTTCAAGGTCTTGGTTGACTCTCTCAGTTTGTCCATCTGTCTGAGGATGATATGCAGAAGAAAAGTTCAACTTGACATTTAAAGATGAACAAAGCGACCTCCAAAACTTGGCCACAAACTGTGTTCCCCGATCAGAAACAATTTCTCGAGGAAGGCCATGCAACTTGAAGATTTCAGAGATGAACAATCTGGCTAGTAAAGGGGCTGATGGTAACCCAGTTAATGGAATGAAATGTGCCATTTTCGAAAATCGATCCACTATCACCCAAATGGTATTTCGCCCTTTTGATGGAGGTAGATCGGTCACGAAATCCATTGAGATATGAGTCCATGGTTGTTTGGGTATGGATAGTGGATGTAACAAACCTGGTGGAGAACTTCTTGGACTCTTATGTTGGGCACATTTAGGACATGCTGCTATAAACTCTTGGACATCGGCTTTGAGACGTGGCCACCAATAAGACTGTTGAATAAACTTGAGAGTCTTTAGAACCCCAGGATGACCCATGAAGGAAGAGGAGTGAGCCCAGGTAAGCAGCCGTTTTCGAAGACTTGTGGCGACAAAGGTCTTGCCAGGCGGAGGAACTGGAGAGGTTCGAGTCATTAAAAAGGACCTAGGATTCACAATGGCTTGATTCGTGGTAGCATCATTTAATTCAGAAGAAGCAAAGGACCGGGAAAGGGCATCTGCCTTTTTGTTCTGAGACCCTGGACGATAGGTGAGTTTGAAATCAAATCGTGAGAAGAAAAGCGCCCATCGAGCTTGTCGTGGATTCAAACACTGAGCTGACTGCAGATACAGAAGATTCTTATGATCAGTATAAACTGTAATGCGATGTTGAGCTCCTTCTAGAAGGTATCTCCACTCCTCAAATGCCAACTTGATGGCAAGTAACTCTTGCTCACCGATTGCATAATTACGTTCTGCCGGGAGGAACTTACGGGAGAAATATCCGCAGGGATGGACTTTTTTATCTTCAAAGACTTGTGACAACACAGCTCCTACTGCTTCTGTAGATGCATCCACCTCTAGTAGAAAGGGACGATTCAGATCAGGCTGTCGAAGAATGGGGGCTGACACAAAGGCTTGCTTTAAATCAGAGAAGACTTTGATTGCTTCTGAAGACCAGTTCGTAGGATTTGCTCCCTTACGAGTTAGGGCTGTGATGGGAGCAGCTAACGTAGAATAATTCTTAATGAATCTCCTATAGAAATTAGCAAAGCCGAGAAATCGCTGAATCCCCTTGAGAGTTGTAGGAGTGGACCAATCTCGGATAGCTTGTACCTTACCGGGATCCATACATAGCTCTGATCCAGAAATGATGTAACCAAGGAACGGTATGGAAAATACTTCAAAAGTGCACTTCTCTAACTTACAATAAAGTTGATTTTTCCTCAGACGTGTCAGTACCTCTTTAACTTGGTGACGGTGAGACTTTATATCCCTAGAGAATATTAGGATATCATCCAGGTACACTACTAGACACTTGTAGAGAAGATCACGAAAAAGTTCATTCACATAGCTTTGAAAAACTGCAGGTGCATTACAAAGACCGAAAGGCATTACAAGGTATTCGTAATGCCCATCCCGGGTATTAAAAGCAGTTTTCCACTCGTCCCCTTCTCGGATGCGGATTAAATTGTAGGCCCCTCGGAGATCCAGTTTTGTAAACACAGTAGCTCCTTTTACCCGGTCAAATAATTCTGGAATTAAGGGTAATGGATACTTGTTTTTCACAGTGATCTCATTGAGTCCACGGTAATCTATGCATGGTCGTAACCCACCGTCCTTCTTCTTAACGAAAAAGAATCCGGCTCCTGCAGGTGAAGAAGATGGTCTGATAAATCCTTTGGTTAGATTTTCTTGTATATAATCAGACATAGCTTGCGTCTCTGGGATGGATAGCGGATAAATTCGTCCCCTAGGAGGTGTTTTACCCGGAACCAGGACAATTGGGCAGTCCCATTCGCGATGAGGAGGTAGAGAGTCTGCTGCTTGTTTACTGAAAACATCCGCAAAGGATTGATACACCGGAGGTAGGTCGGGAAGGCTGATTGACCGGAGAGGTACAATTGAGGCTAAACAGTCCTTGGTACAAGATTTACCCCATGAAAGGACTTCCATGGTTTGCCAATTAAGTTGAGGGTTATGTTTCTGCAGCCAAGGTAAACCAAGTATCACATCTTGAGAGGCTTTGGGAATCACGTAGAAGGAGAGGTATTCGGAATGGAGCACACCAACTTTCATCTTGAGACATACGGTTCGATGAGTAATTATACCATCTGGAATTCGACTTCCATCCACTGCTGTAACGGCAACTGCTGCTTCCAGAGGCATGGTTTGAACTTTAGACCGCATGACAAAGGCTGAGGAGATGAAGTTCTCGGCTGCCCCAGAATCTAGGAGAGCTGAAACTTTCACTGTAGAACTTGGAACTTCTAATTGAATAGACAAAGTCGGCTCTTCCCCAGAACGTGATTCTAGAGTAACTCCTAGCTTAACCTCTCTTGAATAAGCTAGGAGCGAGAGTTTCCCGGTCGGAGTTTGCAGAATTTAACTAAGTGTTCAGAGGACCCACAGTACATGCAGAGGTTACCCTGTCGACGACGAAGTCGTTCCTCTTCTGTGAGGCGAGAGCGCCCAATCTGCATAGGTTCGTCTGTCGTTACCGGAGACTGTGATGAAGAATCTTGTCGAGGCCTAGGATGATAACGTGGACTGGATCGCTCTGCCCTGGATTTCTCTAAACATCGCTCCCTGTAGCGTAGGTCAAGTTTGTTACAGAGAGAAATCAATTCATCCAGTTTAGTTGGCACATCCCGGATAGTTAAATCGTCCTTGATTCTCTCAGAAAGTCCATTCCAAAACGCGGCGATCAGGGCCTCCTCATTCCAGTTTAACTCTGAAGACAACGTGCGAAACTGAACAATATATTGATTGACAGGACGTAAACCTTGACGTAGACGGAGAATCTCCAAAGATGCTGAGGTGGTCCTGCCGGGTTCGTCAAAGATTCTCCGGAAAGAAGATACAAACTCTTTGTAATTAGAGAGGATAGGATCACCTCTCTCCCATAATGGTGATGCCCACTCCAGAGCCTGACCGGAGAGGAGGGCAATAATATATGCGACCTTAGAACGAGCTGATGGGAAACTGGCGGACATCAGTTCGAACTGGATCTCGCATTGATTCAGGAATCCCCTGCAAAGTTTTGGAGTTCCGTCAAACTTACTCGGAGAGGGTAACTGCAAGCGGGACGTAGGCAGCATCACAGGAGAAGCTGTAGTGGTAACTGGGACAAACGGAGTTGGAATCTGGACTTGAGACGTTTTAATTGCTGTATGAAGAGTCTCTAAACGGTCTGCCATAGTTTGCATAAACTGCACTATTTGTGTCTGTATAGACTCCTGGTTTTCCAGACGGGAAAGGATATTTGACGTAGCACCGCCTCCTGCGAATTGGTCACTTGACGGATCCATGTGGCCAGTGCTTACTGTCAGGACCGGGTGTTTTTGTGAATCCGTTAACCTGGAACCAACCTCAGGTGTAGGTGCTGGGGTATGAAGAAAACAGGGAGGACGAAGGAAGTTCAGTTTCATATATTTATTAAAGTAACAATTCGGTAAGGAGTTAAATGACTAGTTGTTAATCATCATTATACTGAAGTATTGCAGGAATGACAGAAATAATATGCAAGAGAAAACTCAGAAATAAATAAAAGAAATGTTCATGGAAACATATGCAAAAACAAGCTGAAGAATAAATGTTGAATTGTCCAAATATAAACAGGCTTTGATGCTGAACTGCAGATTGTGTTTAACTGGTTAATGCAGACATGGAGAATTAACTGTAAGAATTTGCAATGGAGTTTTTAAGAGTTAACTGAGAGACTGTGAAGAATTATCCTTGTAATGACAACATAGAAAAAGTACTGAATTGGGTTACTTGCGGGTTCCGGAGATCACTGTGAAACTGTAGTAGATGGCAAGGTGATGAATGGGTTAAATGCAGAGTTGAACAAACGAACAGCTGAGGGAATTGGAATCCTCCAGACTTTGTATGATAGGCAGACAGACAGGGTAACCTCATGCAGGACACTGGGAATCCAAGTATTTCCAATAGGTGTGCAATTGACTGATAGCACAATGGAGAGCCGGTAGATCTTTGGCAGTGAAGGCTGCAAAACGGACCTCTGGGAACGGAGGCGATATCTGGACCACGGGAATCACACAGGAATGCACGGAGAGAGTTCAGAGCTAGAGCACAGCTTTGATACAACAAAGCACTGGCCCAGAGTGACATAATCCCAGCCTACTTAAAGGCAGCACAAGCACGGGATTGGCTTACACCTGCCCACAGGTGTTTTCACAAGTGCTCAGTATTAGCTATTTGGTCTCCAACATGGCCACCTCCTATACAGCAGACACACCGCAGTGCCTTAGGCCATTTGGTCCCCGCACTCACAGTTCCCAGACTCTGCATTACCTGTGCCATTGATCACGTCGTGTCCCCACACGGGCGCACAGCACCGCGAGCAACCGCACTGGCAACGGATGAACCCCAGAACCCGCAAAGGTGAGAGACCGGTTCGTGACACTGTGGAGAAAGTTGTATTTCTAGAATGGGAAAGGAGCCCCTTCAGTATGTTGCTATGGGGCCCTGCAAAGTTCCGGCTATGCCCTTGCCTCGGACGTGGTGAATTAATCATACCTTCTTGTGTGGTGGAAAAGGCAGTGTACCCTTCTGCACATAACTCTTGTGAAAGTTCCCTTTCCAACCCCTTATCTCATTCTCTGCAAAATAAAATCTTGTAAAACTGGGAGTGCTTGTGCTCCTAATCTACGTTTACCAAATAACATTCTTAATCCAACCACCATGTACTTCAATCCAGAGCAGACATACACTTACCACGGAAGCCCCATCTTGGCCCAATTACTCGTGCACTTCCTCATAAATGTGACTCTATGTTATGGCTTTAACCTTTTGCCATTCCTAAATACGGTCTGATTATTATCAGCTAGACTGGTGTGTGTGTGTTTTTGTTTTTTTTGAGGCATTTGTGCGCTCATTATAACATTTTTAATCTCTTGATTTTCTAATGATTTGGTTCTTGCACCACTCCTTATTGTAGAGTCATTTTATTTGCTAAAACAATGCCTTCAGTTGCATTTGGTTTTAGAGCTTGTTTTCAAATATAGTTTATAGAAAAAGTTCCTTTAAATATTTGTCAAGTTCAAACAAACTATGATTTTTATCCAGTAAATCCAATATCCAGGTCTGTGTTTTATCCACTTATGCCTCTGTAATCTCATCTATATCATTGACTGTACAATCCTCCCTGTCTTTATTTTATTCAACCTTACAGCATCCTTAGAACACACAGAGGAAGCATGTGTAACACTAGCCGCAAGGCTGCCTTCGTTACTGTAGGCTCCGTATATCTTCCTATGTGGTAGGAGTTAAATCGATTTGTCTGGTGTGATTTAACACGTCTATAATTGGCCCACAACAGTAGTAATACGTGTACTATTGGATACAATTTTCTCTGCAGAAACAAAGCGTCTGTAATTTCAGATCACATTTAGGACTTCCTGCTGGATAAATACGGTTCTGTATTACAATCACGCCTGTCTCGAAATCCCCACCGAGAGAGGAAAAATGTTCTGTAGTGCAAATTGTACAGTGTGCTCTTCCTTCTATCACAGTTCATCAGGGTGGATTTCTGACTCAGTTCTGGGCATGATATCAAAGCCTCAGTTGATGCTGAAACAGAGATTTTCAGCGTTCCTTGCCAGGACATGACACACATAATTTCCTAGGCAGAGGCTATAATGTTATTTTACCCCTTTGGTACAGAAGATGAAAATGTTATTGCCGTTTAGAATGCTAGTTCTCGTCTAGACCGGTAGTGGTTAAATCCTTAAATGGGTTCTATAGAGAGGTTTGAAAATGAGACATACCTCCGTCTACCAGCTGCCTGTGCTGCTAGGTTACCAGATGCTGAAAAATATATACGGGGACGCAATGTATTTTTTGGACATATGCGGTTATTTCATAAACCCCGCCAACCACAGGGGGCGCAGAGTTTGCACTATTTAATATATAAATATTAGCTTAATTTGTTCAATCTGTGCACAAAGCCAATCGCTAAAATTTGGAGTTAGCATGTCGTTACCACACAAGTCGTATTTGCTTCCACCCAAAAAAAAATACAGTATAGCTGATAATGGGAGTGTAAGTACTGGGTAGGTGGAGGGTGGGTGCAGATGGGGCAGTTGCCCCCCCCCCCCCTTCCATGAGCTCCTACAGAAAAGTGAATGGGGATATATGAAATGAAAATGGGGATGAAGTGATAATAGCTGTATTTGAACTTGCGAACTGTTGTGGTATATGCTTACCACAGTTACCAGTGTTGCTATTACAGCTTGTACTTAGCATAAGCAGACACACGAGACCGGGAAGCTGCATTTCCCATCGATTGTTGTAAGTTGTACAACAATGGAACAGAGAGAGCAATTGACTGCGGCCTGCAGGCGGTTTAAGACGTTAGCAGCTGTCTCATTGGTGCCAGATCATAGGGTAGACAATGGTTGCCTTTGCAGAGTCGTAGAGCCATGGCGCCCGCAGCAGGCTCATGTCCCGGCGCCCCGCCATACACATACTGACACACGTGACACATCACAATGCAATTAACACCCCATGAAACCATTGCCTCAAAAACCCATCAATCCACCCCTGAGAATCCATTAACCTATTCATCTCCATTCTATCATCATTTCACCCTCCCAGCACCAAATAACATTTTTATCCACTCTATCAGCTCCCATAAAGATCTTCCCACAGTAAAATGTAATTTTTTAAAATTTCATTTTGTGAAGTAATTTCATTGAGGATTTACAGGGAAAGGCAAATGACATGCATAAAACAGCAATACGAAAACAGTTTTCTCAGATAAACACACAATGTAGAAAACGGCATACAAAAATGGAAAGCAGCAGAGATACCTGTGAATTCTGAACAGCTGGAGGGAGGAGAAGAGGGGAATGGAGAGGAAGTAGACAAAGGAAGAAAGGGAAGGGAGGGGAGAGGGGGACTGTTGGCGGATACCAGTGGTGCAGATAGAACATATTTCTTAGTGGTATTGTGTGCGTGACCCCCCCCCCCCCCCCCGCCCCTTCTCCCTTGTGCGCAACAAAATGGGGCAGTCTCATCACTCTGAGAACATTAATTTCCATTTCATATGCACCTTACCTATATGGTGGTTTCTCACAATGGGGAACCTCTGAAGAAATGTATCCTCCCTGATCAGACAGCGTCTTCAGTTGGTTTTCACTATTCATGTAGGAAATCACATGGAAGATGCCTGTTTGTGTAGCAATATAATATTGTCATACAACAGATTCAACCAGATGCATGCCACCTGTGTCACCTTCCACCCCCTGCGGCTCTCAGCTACACCATTATCTTCGCATCTGCATCTCTCAGCCACGCCATTATCTTCGCCCCTGCGCCTCCCTGCCACATTATCATGTGTTTAAAAACCTTAAAAATAAGGTTTATTGGCACTGTGTAGACAAGTGTGTATACAATGATATGCAGATCAACAGGCACCTAGTGAGGGGTAGCCAGCCTCTTCTCAATCATAAGCACAAGGAACAAAGGGCCTAATTCAGACTTGATCGCTGTTGTGTGATATCGCAGAGCGGACGATTATCGAATGACTGCGTATGCACCGCAATGCACAGGCGCGAGACCAAACAGCAGCAGAATGGTGCAAAAATTTTGATTGCAAGGTGTATGCAAGGTGATTGAAAGGAAGACGATGTTTGGGGGTGGTAAATGCCCGTTTTCTGGGAGTGTTAGGAAAAACGTTCCCAAGCGTTTTCAGGGAGGGCGTGTGAGGTCAGCTCCGGGCCTGATCAGCCGGTTTGTATTGCACTGTTGGATTAAGTCCTGGGCTATGCACAGACTGGAAAAATCATTCAGTGGTGACTGAGTTGCGAACAGATTTGCAGAAGTTTTTATTTATAAAGAATAAAACAGCTTATCTGATAAAACACTTCCTCCCATCCGCAGTAAGGGTGAAGTTCTAGTCCTTCCTATAACTTCACCCTTACTGCAGATGGGAGGAAGTGTTTTATCAGATAAGATGTTTTATTCTTTATAAATGTACGGGCATTTATGTGTTAATTATTATCATTAAACCTGTGTAAAACGTATTGCACTATCATGTCCATTTAAATCTCATTTATGTGACATACTCAGAATTTTGGATTGTGGACATTTGGTGTTGCAGAATGCATGTGGCTATATTAATCTGCGTGAGAATGGATGGTTGAATTACCACCTGATACGGTACTTGCAGATTTTATTAGGTGTCAGAAGGTGGCGGATGAAAATTGTTAAAAAATACTGCACTAGGAGGCGCTTTTTTCACTCTTTTACAGATATATATTATAATATCTCTATATAAAATATTGTTCTGCCTCCACTATGATGTTTCCAAATTCAGGCAAACCATATAACCACCTCTACTTTTCAATAATCCCAATCAGATGTGATAATCTGAATCCTCTATTATTATGCAGTAGAGGAAACTGAAAATGCAATTACAATAAGCATAGATAGGATAATACAATGCAAATATATAAATATGTAGGATGCAGAAACATTAACAAAATATGTAAATGTTACTAGTTCACATGTGCAAAGTATAGGCTGCAGTGTAAAACAATAGAAGCTAGCATATATAACTGTCAAGAGATAGCAGATTTAGGGTCCCCATCGGATGCTATGCTCCGGGTGAGCATGTGTGGTTGGGACCATGAGGGAAGTAAAAAATGGTTGCTCACAGTTTCTTTTACCCAGAATACACTGAGCACCTTGCTATGGTGGGCTGTGAGGTTCACAATTAAGCTAAAGTGCTTGTATGCTAACCACTAGATGAGGCTGATAAAATAAATGACTGTAAACAGAAATAAGATGTATAACTTGAAACATGACCTATAAGACACATGCTGAAGGTATGACCTATATAGTAATATCATTTGTGTATTATATTTGAAAGAAACACTTTTTTTATTTTGGTGAAATATGTGTGACACACATGCACTATACTGCTTCATTGAGAGTCTGTAGCTTTTACTATAATTTTTGTATTGTTCCTGTAGACCTTAGTACAGTATGTTGATTAATAAAGTCATTGACCCTGTCCTCTACGTAGACTGTTAGGGGGAGATTCAATTGTTTGAAAAGTCAGTTGGGTGTCTGTTTTTTTCCTGTCTAATAGACAGATAAAAACAGACACCCAACCGACTTTTCAAGCATTTGAATTCCCCCCTTAGAATTTGAGCTATGTCGTACACATCCACTTGTGCTACTGATTTATCAAATCGTGATGAACATAGTTAATCTGAGTCCCTACATATTTATTCAGATGTATTAGTACGTGTCAAGAAAGGACAACTCAGCATGTAGTGTAACTGGTTCAGAAGACTTCAGCCACTGGCATCTAATGCATTATACTTTAGTAACAGTTGTCGGCAATTATGATGTCTGTGTTACGAGTTGTTCCAAGAGAAGCTTTGAACGCGGTGACAGTAAAAAAACAAAACTGATATATTGTTGTCATTTTAACCTCAGTGGCAGCAGCCATGAAGTCTATAAGACTATTGCCACATGTCCAGGCTATAACATCTACATTTAGCTACGTGATACCTTTTATAAAAATAAACACATTTACTTTATAACAAATTTTAGTTGGCTATTTAAAAAAAAAATTGTCCTTTTTGAAAAAATATAAATGCAAATTGTATACAGTAGTTGCTGCTTAACGTAACACTCAGGAATTTCCTGATTAACAGAAATACTGTACACTAATGCTCTATTTGAAAAGTTACATTCTCAATATTAATTTGGTAATACATTGACACAATAAATATTTAAGCAAAGTAACTGAATCTAGAATGTCAGAGAAAGTTAGAGTTGAAAACTCATTGCACTGAAAAAATGTTTTAGGTCCCTTTGGAATCACATTTTCTGAGAATAATGCAGAGACTAGTTTTGAGGGGTTAGAGTTTTAAATGACCAATTTGTTAATGTGCACTTTAAAAATGACCACAATAGTATGCATGCACTTTGTGTAACCAACTTCACAGTTGTTATAACTGGATGGGAACGTGTTTTTCTCCATTAAATGATGGAGAAATGAGCCTATGATATTTTAGGGGCAATTAAACAAAACATTTTATGTAAATAATTTTTAAAATGTGAAAATAATATATTGTAAAGTAGATAAAATGTGATGCATATCTGAATTTTTCTGATGGCAGTAGATGTTAAATATACATCTAATATATAACAGTATGAATAAGTTAATGTTTAGGCCAACACAAGAAAAATCCAATAGCTAAATATATTCTACATTAATATTTATTGCCAAAACATTGCAACAAAGGCCCTCATTCCGAGTTGTTCGCTCTACTAGCTGCTTTTAGCAGCATAGCACACGCTAGGCCGTCGCCCTCTGGGAGTGTATCTTAGCATAGCAGAATAGCGAACGAAAGATTAGCAAAACTGCTACTAAATAATTCTTAGCAGTTTCTGAGTAGCTCCGGACCTACTCACAGATTGCGATCAGCTCAGTCCGTTTATTATTATTATTATTATTATTATCCTTTATTTATATGGCGCCACAAGGGTTCCGCAGCGCCCAATTACAGAGTACATAAACAAATAATCAAACAAGAAAACAGCAACTTACAGTTGACGACAATATAGGCCAAGTACAGGGTAAATAAACATAGCTACATCAGCAGATGACACTGGAATAAGTATCAGGTGGCAGAAGACTGCTGGATTTGGTGCAGTTGAAGATTATTAAAGTAAGAAAAGGGTAAGCACATGAGGGAAGAGGGCCCTGCTCGTGAGAGCTTACATTCTAACGGGGAGGGGTAGACAGACAGGGGTGAGACAGATGGGGTACATAGAGAGCGTGGAACAGAGGTTTAGGATGAGATTTGGCTGGGTTTGGTGTAGAAGTGGGTCTTGAGAGCCCGTTTGAAGTTTTGTAGAGAGGTGGAGAGTCTGAGGGGGAGAGGTAGGGAATTCCAGAGAAGTGGTGCAGCGCGTGAAAAATCTTGGAGGTAGGAGTGGGAGGAAGTAATCCGTAGGCAGGAGAGTCGGCGAGCATTAGCAGAGCGAAGAGGACGGGTGGGAGTGTAAAGCGAGATAAGATCAGAGATGTAGATGGGAGAGGAGTAAGTGAGGGCTTTGTAAGCAAGTGTGAGAAGCTTGAAATGGATTCTGAAAGGGAAGGGGAGCCAGTGAAGGTCTAGTAAGAGAGGAGAGGTGGACGTAGTGCGTTTGGTGAGGAAAATGAGCCGGGCAGCAGCATTGAGGATAGATTGGAGTGGAGAGAGGTATTTGTCAGGAATGCCAGTCAGGAGGAGATTACAGTAGTCCAGTCTGGAGATGACCAGTGAGTGGATAAGAGTCTTAGTAGCATCCTGGGTCAGAAAGGGTCTGATCCTGGAAATATTTTTTAGATGAAAACGGCAGGTTTGTGAGAGGTGCTGAATGTGAGGTTTGAAGGAGAGGGAGAAGTCAAGGATTACTCCAAGACAGCGCACTTGGGGGGTAGAGGAGATAGTAGTGCCATCAATAGATAATGAGATTGTAGGAGGTGAGGTTATGCGGGAGGGAGGGAAGATGATCAGCTCAGTCTTAGACATGTTAAGTTTAAGAAAGCGCTGGGACATCCAGGAAGAGATAGCAGAGAGACAGTTGGAGATACGAGTGAGGAGAGTAGGGGAGAGGTCTGGAGAGGAAAGATAGATTTGAGTGTCATCAGCATAAAGATGATATTGGAAACCAAAAGAACTAATGAGCTTACCTAGTGAGGACGTATAGAGAGAGAAGAGAAGAGGACCAAGGACAGAACCTTGGGGTACCCCTACAGTTAGTGGAAGTGAGGGGGAGGTGGAGTCATGAGAGGAGACAGAGAATGAACGGTTAGAAAGGTAGGACGACAACCAAGAGAGGGCAGTGTCACGCAGACCAATGGAGTGAAGGATTTGCAGTAGGAGAGGATGGTCCACAGTGTCAAAAGCAGCAGAGAGATCAAGTAGAATAAGTAGAGAGTAGTGTCCCTTAGATTTAGCAGCATGGAGGTCATTGCATACTTTTGTAAGGGCAGTTTCAGTGGAGTGGAGAGGACGGAAGCCAGATTGGAATGGGTCAAGCAGTGAGTGTGAGGAAAGAAAGGAAGTAAGGCGGTTGTTGACAATACGCTCAAGGAGTTTGGAGGCAAAAGGGAGGAGAGAGATAGGTCAGTAGTTGGAGAGAGTGTTTGGATCAAGGGTAGGTTTTTTAAGAATAGGAGAGATGAACGTTTAGTTCCTGGTTTGACGTCACAAACACGCCCTGCGTTCGGCCAGCCACTCCCCCGTTTCTCCAGACACTCCCGCGTTTTTCCCTGACACGACTGCGTTTTTTTGCAAACGCTGGGAAAACGCTGAGTTGCCGCCCGGAAACGCCCCTTTCCTGTCAATCATTTACCAAACAGCAGTGCGACTGAAAAGCGCCACAGAAGCCACAGCAAAACTGCTAAGTTTTGTGTTAAATAACTAAGCGCATGCGCCCTGCGTGCCTTGCGCATGCGCAATTTGCAACAAATCGCAGCATAGCAAAAATCGGCAATGAGCGAACAACTCGGAATGACCCCCCATGTGCTGCATATTATTTGCTAATCCTCTGCTGGCTTTACCCATTCTTATTGTAATTAGTAATATTATTACTGATGTAATTACTTACTATATTATTAATGCTCAGCTTCATTCATACAACACTAACACGTCATCATTATCCAATAATGCAATCGTGTCACAGACAAATTGCAATGCTACTATATACAAGAATGTAGAGAATGGTGACGGGGGACACCTGAGATGTAATGTAATAGGAAATTAGTTGTGGAATCATTGGTGAGGAGAGTGTAGCCACTCAGACTTCACTTAAACAGTACATGGGTAAATTCAGCGGTGACTCCTACCTAGGTGGAGGAGGGGGGCTGTCGCTGTCTCTATCACAGAGACTAGGGAGAACATGTAATGTTAAAAAGTATTCTTATTATTAAAATAATTCAGAGAAAATAAATAACACACACGTAGTGCACAAAGATAGCCGGGAAGGTCACATGCAGCGCAGGTTCCTGCTCTCTGTTTTGCCCGTCCCGTCCCCACCCAAAGTGCCTGCTTCAAAGAAGTATGGGGGCGTGCTGTGAGTCCCCACCCCCTGACCTTTCATGTGCGTGTGGGCCTTCAGCACACACACGTGCATAAAAATGCCAGGGTCGAAATGCGGCCCCAGTTCATCCCTGGGTAGCATATGTTATTTGTAATAAAATATTGTTATAGATGGGAATACAGATATTAAATATGTACTATGGATAATTCAATGAAGATGTAAATGGAACAAATGCCCCTAATGTTTAGGCAAGAAATAAGGGATATATGTACTAAAGTGTGAATTTATAGAACTGGAGATAGAAACATAGAAACATAGAATTTGACGGCAGATAAGAACCACGTGGCCCATCTAGTCTGGCCCTTTTTTTTATCCTTTAGGCAATCTCAACCCTTTCTGAACCTTCATTCTTTGTAAGGATATTCATATGCCTATCCCAAGCATTTTTACATTTCTCTACAGTCTTAACCTCTACCACCTCTGATGGGAGGCTATTCCACTGATCCAGAGATGGTGCCCATGGCAACCAATCAGAATCTTGATATTATCTTCAAGTTATCTTATCTCAAAAGTTTCTATCCCCAAGCGGTCCGCCTGCTGAAGTTCTGAACATTGACTTGCTAGACGTACATGTAACTAACTTTTGTCCCTGGGGTACTATTCCTATCTGCATTACTTTACTTGCCCCCCCCCCCCCTCCCCCCTCCCTGCTTATCTGTTACCTACTTGGCTGTTGTATAGCAAACCAAAGACAAATTCCTAGTATACGCAAGTATACCTGGCCAACAAAGCTGATTCTGAATAAGGTGCTAGATAAGTAGAATCTGGTTGCTATGGGCAACATCTCCACTTCTATAAACCCACACTTTAGTAAATATACTCTAGATGGTGCCGAACGGAGCTATTCAATTGTAGCACTGTTTGGACACGATCTGCATTTTAACTTGCACCCGCCAGGAGTGGCGAGTTCAAATGTGTGAAAAGTGACCTATTTGGGCACCCAAACGTCTTTTTTTCCCAATCGCGTCCATTAGTTTAGTTAGGTTTAGATGCTTTACGTGGCGAAAACGAACACTAAAGGGTGCAATCAGTGTGATATGGGACATCAATTGAATATCGCCCCCTGCAATCTCCCGTCACTTTAGATGGGAGATCGGGGTTGATAACAATTGAATTCCACCCTAAGACTCATAAGTTCGGTACTAGTGTGATTTCCAAATTCGGAACAATGAAATGTCCTCTTGTATAATAGCCCAGAAACATAAGAGACAACCGTCAGTTAAATCTCACTACTATGAGGAAATGTATAGCAGCAGCACTTTTCTCCAGAAAGGTTAGTCGCATGTATCTGGCGAATGTAATATCCACATGAGCTCCCAAATTTGTATGTGTGTTATCCCAGTAATTATTAGCATTAGGGCGCACAAGTTGATTAGAATAACTAAACACCTAACAGACAAAGTGGAAGAGGATGTACTTAATTTAATGTACGTGATTTGCAGGATATCCAGTGCACTGTATATTGCTATCACATGATTTACGCTCTCTTGAAATGCTGAAATCCCAGGGCTAGGCAGCACTCTAGGCCTTAGTTTGTCTAATCATAGTGTTGGCCCTGCATTCACTCTTATGTTCTTCAGGGAAGCAATCATGTCTAAGGTTTCATTTTATTTATGTTCTTCTTTTTATATCAGACACTCCATATAATAATGGTGAATTATTACATACTCATTAAATGCACATTTCAGAAATCTAATACATAAAAATGAAATTTTGTCCCTCTGTCTTTCTATACAAATCCACAGTTTACAAGCGGAGATCATGAAATTGGGGGAGGTGGGGGGGAAGCAGCACAGAGTATATCAGAGTATATCAGGAGACAGCATAACTCTGGAATTCTGGAGCAATGTACTAAAAAATTGGTACACATATGCCTTACAATCTGGCAACAAACAGTGTGTGTGTGGAGGGGGGGGGGGAAGGCAGCAGCACTGAGTATTTCAGCAGAACGCATAACTCTGGAATGCCTGCAGCAATTTACAACAAACTTGGTACACATATGACTTACCCTCTGGAAACAAACACTGTGGGGGTCAGACACCCCTAGGGGTGGGACAACGGCACAGAGTATGTCAGCAGACAGCATAACTGTGGAAGGCCTGGAGCAATTTACACCAAACTTGGTACACATCTGACTTACAATCTTGGAACAAACTCTGTGGGGGTTAGACACCCCTAGGGGTCAGACAGCAGTACAGAGTATTTCAGGAGACAGCATAACTCCAGAATGCGTAGACCAATTTACACCAAACTTGCTACACATACTACTTACACTCTGGGAACAAACACTGTGAGGGTAACACACCACTAGCACCCCTAGGGGTGGGCCAGCAGCACAGACTATATCAGAACATGCATAATATGTCAGTGATGACAGGGCTGTATGTGACAGGGGCTGTGACATGATGTGAGGAGGGTAATGGAGGTAGCACGAACCCACACACTGAGAGTTATATAGTGGAAGTAGCATGGTCCCCCATCAGCACAGAGTATATCAGAAGATACATAATGTGCTGTGCTATATAAGAAACTGTGGAGCGTTTGGGGGAGGAGGATCTATCTAGGTACTTATGTAATATATAACAGCGAAAATTTGTACTTCTGTCCTTCTGTCTTTCTATACAAATCCACAGTTTACAAGCAAAGATCGTGAAATTTTACATACGAGCATATTAAAACACGGCCAAGGCAACTAATTTTTTTTTAAATGTATAGTGGGAAGAGCCGGGTCTCTTTGGGGACCAAAAAGGGGTCCGCCCACAACACAAAGTGCGTCAGGGAAGCAAGATATGCCTATATACTAGATCTGCAACCAACGTAAATTAACGAACTATCATTCTAATTTACCATCCTCATCCCATAGCAAAGCACGGGTATTCAGCTATCTACAATGTTATTTATACTGTGTGTTCAATATTTCAATTTATTTTGGTAAACAGACATTCTTAAAATCCCGGGCAACGCCGGGTACTCCAGCTAGTACTTTATATAACTGAATATCATTTGTTTAGGTAATCTTGCTAAGAGTAAACTAATTATGCTAGCTCTTTATGCAATTTCCACTTAGTAGGTTATAGGCAGGGGTTAAAGTGAGCCGAAACAGGGCGGAACTGCGTTCCGTCAGTTCCACTTGGAGACGGAACACAGTTCCGTCTCCTTTGGCTCACCTCACCCGATGTGTCCCGGCGCCACACAGGGAAATGCCGGGCGCCTGCTGAGATTGTGTTATCAGCGGCGCCCGATTCTCCCTACATAGTTGAAGCCAGCGGCAGCTCAGTACTGAGCTCCAGCTTCCGGCTCCCGGCTCAGTGCGCGCTATGAGAGAGACGTCATGACGTCTCTCTCATAGTGCTGGGGAGCCGGACGCCAAGAGATCACAGCGGTCGGACGCGGGAGCGGGGCTTGGTAAGTATGGTGGCTTTTTTTATTTTTAAACATGTGTGACTGTACAGCACATCTACTGGGGCAAGCTACAGGGGGGCAAACTACTGGGGGCAAGCTCCGGGGGCTAACCACTGGGGGCAAGTTACAGGGGGCCAAACTACTGGGTCAAGCTACAAGGGGGCCAAACTACTGGGGCAAGCTACAGGGGAGGCAAACTACTGGGGCAAACTCCAGGGGGGCCAGACTACTAGGGCAGACTACAAGGGGCTAAACTACATGGAGCTAACTACAGGGGCGCATTACTACTGGGGGCATAACTACAGGGGCGCATTACTACTGGGGGCTAAACTACAGGGTGTTTTGTTCATCTGTTTGTAAATCCAGTCATCAGGACACAGAGACATGTGAGTTTACTGCTGTGCTGTTTTTATTCCATCACCAACTCCAGACACACTGCACACTAGACCACCCACTTCCCAGCATCCCCCTGGTCCCAGGGACCATCACTGAAGATTCAGGCTTACACATATTAGTAAGGGAGTATCTACAAATATTAAGCATTCTAATACACTAACATCACATCCTCTTTTCTTTAAAGATAAGCCCTGTACGCTTCAATGCAACAATTAACAACGTCATATTAAGAACATCATCTAACACGTTTCAATGAGTCTCTCAGGTCTGCGTATTTCCCTTTTGGGTCTTTCATACACAGTCTGTGTTTCATCGACCATGTTGGACCTTTCTAGAATCGTGGTTTGTTCACCATTATGAGGATCATCATACATGTCAGATGAAGGGTATTCTTCAGTCATGTTGTCTTCATTATGGTTAGGTTGAGATCTTAAATCCACCCGATTTCTTCTTACTTCCGTTCCATGCTCTGTACGTATAGTATAAGATCTTGGTGCTACTTGTGCTTGCACAACACCTTTCTGCACCCAAATAGCTTTCTCGTGATCTCTGAGACGGACTTGGTCACCCGATTTTAGATCAGATAAGCTTTTTGCTTGCCTGTCATGGAACAGTTTCTGTTTCGCCTGTTGACGTTCCTTACTCAGTCTGACCAACGCTGAGTTATGTGTATTAAGCATGTATCGGGAGATTTGCTCTAATCCTCCTTCCCATCAGCATTTGTGCAGGAGAAAGTCCATTCTGTAAAGGTGTACGGCGGTAGATTAGAAGACTTTTGTAGAAATCTTCTTTACCTTCTTGAGTTTTTTTCATGAGACTCTTTACAGTTTTTACTGAACAGTTTTTACTGAAATATATAATGATGCAGAGGCATTACAAACATGGATTTAACAAATACATAAATAAGATATCTGTATTATTTGTATATCTCTCCTAAACATTATACTAGATCAGCTATGTCACATTATACTCTAATTTTGGAAATAGGACCCTGCCAATTTAGAGAAATAACACACTGACTTTGATAGACAGGTCAGAGGCCAAATCAGTGATACAATCCTTCATCCAATCAGAACAGGTCTGGTTTGATAGACAGGTCAGAGGCCCAATCAGTGATACAATCCTTCAACCAATCAGAACTGGTATGGCCCACTCAGAAACATACAAATCAGAACAGGTCTGGTTTGATAGACAGGTCAGAGGCCCAATCAGTGATACAATCCTTCATCCAATCAGAACTGGTATGGCCCCCTCAGAAACATACAAATCAGAACAGGTCTGGTTTGATAGACAGGTCAGAGGCCCAATCAGTGATACAATCCTTCATCCAATCAGTACAGGTCTGGTTTGATAGACAGGTCAGAGGCTCAATCAGTGATACAATCCTTCATCTAATCAGAACTGGTATGGCCCACTCAGAAACAAACAAATCAGAACAGGTCTAGTTTGATAGACAGGTCAGAGGCCCAATCAGTGATACAGTCCTTCATCCAATCAGAACTGGTATGGCCCCTCAGAAACATATAAATCATGTCAATCTAGACACTTCAAGCACTCCCAGAGGAAGACCGAAAGGTTGAAACGCGTTGTAGGAACTACAAAGAAAGAACCACTACAGATTCAAAGACTTCATCAGGAAGACTCTTTCCCACGTCGAAAAGACCCAGTCACGTGACCGGACCAACCTGGAAGCCAGCAGCGCTGCTAGGATACCAGACAGCGGAGGAAGCCGGTGACGGAGCGCAGCTTGCGGCTGGAGCGGGCGACAGGTGAGTTCTCTGTAAACTGTGGGAGAGGCGCAGCTAGCTGCTCTGCAGAGCGGCATCTGAATCCTTTCCCCACCGCTAGACAGGTCCACCTCTCTGACCGACCTGCACCCGGGGGGCGTCTGAACAAGGACGCACCACGGGCAGCAGGGGCAGAGATGGGGAAACCAGTCCGGAGACCCCTATTTACCCCACTTATGCCACCACCGTAAGCTCAGGGCATCGTGAAGGTTTTAAAGATTTTTTACCAACACCAGCATTTATTATTATTATTTTTTTCCTAAATACTTTTCAACAGCAGATGTGCGGGACACCGCAGTCTGTAATATAACCTGCATGAACTTTATAAGAGACAATATCGCCCACCTGCATGAACTTTATAAGAGACAATATCGCCCACCCTGGGCATTAACCGCACACCTTTAGATTGGCCAGTATACAATAAATACAGTGGCTCACAACAATTAATTCGCATCATATTGTTATTTTTGTGATTTCTATATCCAAGTGCAAACTCAAATTTGGGTCTGTTCATACATTATCCTTTATTACATCTGATGTGCATTCGTTAGCTAAACACACACACCTTAGGGGTTGAGCGCAGTTCTATTGTGGTATATCCACTAAGCTTCTCCATTTACGTATAGGTGCGTTGGAACACCCATCAGAACGAGCAGCACACCCCGGCTAGCTATAGAATAAAGACACTCAGTGCGCAGAACCCTCCAATTTATAGTGTTTTACTGAACTTTCCACCAACCCATTTGAGCGTGGATAGTGGGGACTTGACGTAGTATGGACAAATTCCCACTCATCA
The DNA here is from genome assembly GCF_028390025.1 of Pseudophryne corroboree. NCBI lineage: Eukaryota > Metazoa > Chordata > Amphibia > Anura > Myobatrachidae > Pseudophryne > Pseudophryne corroboree. The sequence goes on along the minus strand of NC_086455.1, from coordinate 82,986,862 downwards.
GCAAATTGTCTTAATTCAGCACTGGAAAACTGAGGACCATTGTCAGTGAACACTTCCATAGGAACACCATGCCTTGCAAAGATTGACTTCATGCAATTGATTACGGCTTTACTAGTAGTTGTATGTAGTGTCTTCACCTCAGGGTAGTTAGAGTAATAATCAGTCACGACAATGTACGTTTTCCCATTACAATCAAACAAATCTGCGCCAACTTTCTGGTACGGTCTCTCTGGCACTGCGTGAGGACTCAGTGGCTCGACTTGTTGTTTCGGTCTATACGTAAGACATAATTCACATGTAGCTGTAGTCTGTGCTATGTCTTGGTTCATTCTTGGCTAATACATAACTTCACGCGCTCTCCGCTTACATTTTTCTTCTCCTAAGTGGCCTTCATGTATCTTGCACAGCATAGTTTTTCTCAGTCGTGCAGGTATGACAAACCTATTGCCTTTGTAAATAATACCATCAACAACTGTAAGGTCACTGCGGTACATCCAATAATCATGGATAGACAGCGGGCACGCATGTTTTTCTGCCGGCCAACCTTTCAGAATGATATCTTTCAACACTTTCATTGTGTCATCTGTCTCAGTTTCTTTCCTAATCTGTTCTTGTCTTGCAAAAGACAATGGTAGAGAAGCTACGATCAAATGAACATAGGCTTCTATCTCTTCATCCATCAGACTTTTGGAACCTTCACTTTTGTCCACAGCACGAGAAAGTGTATCAGCAATGTACATGTATTTGCCGGGACAGTACAGCAAGTGTACATCATATTTCTGTAGTCTGATAAGCATTCGTTGAATTCTCATGGGACAGTCATGTAATGATTTAGTCATGATAGCTACCAATGGCTTGTGGTCAGTGTCCACTGTAAATGTTTGACCATACACAAACTGATGAAATCGCTCACATGCATAAGTGATCACTAGAAGTTATTTTTCTATCTGAGCATACCTTGTTTCAGCACTTGTCAGTGCTCTTTATGCATAGATTACTGGTTGCCATGTATCCTCATGTTCTTGTAACAGCACTGAGCCTAGGCCAAATTGCGAAGCTTCTGCTGAAATTCTTATTCTTTTCGCAGGATCAAAGAATTTTAGCACTGGTTGCTCTGTAATGATCTGTTTCAAGTTTTGCCAACTTTCTTCTTGTTCATGTGACCACATCCACTCGTTATCTTTGTCCAACAACCATCTAAGAGAGGCTGTTCGTTCAGAGAGTTGAGAAATAAACTTTCCTAAGTAAGTAATCATTCCTAGGAATCTTCTGACGTCGTCTTTGTTGTTCGGACGTTCCATGTTCACTATGGCTAATATTTTCCTTGGGTCTGGTTTTACACCTTGATCCGAGACCACGTCGCCCATAAAGGTAAGCGTATTCACGCCAAATTCACATTTTTCCTTGTTTAGCTTTAGATTCACTTTCTTGACAAGTTCCATTACTTGTCTCAATCTAGAATCATGTTCTTCCTTTGTAGATCCCCAGACAATAAAAAATCATGTGTATCTTTTTGTGATATACTTCTGGAGCAGACAATATTCCATATGGTAGTCGAAGAAATCTGTATCGACCTTCTGGTGTATTAAATGTACAAAGCTTTGAGCTGGCCTCATCTAGCTTCATTTGCCAGAATCCTGAAGATGAGTCCAATTTACTGAACCATTTTGCTCCCGCAATTTGCGACATGATTTCATCTCTGGTTGGTAGTTTGAAATGTTCTCATTTAATAGCTTTGTTTAAATCTCTGGGGTCTAGACTTATTCTGAGTTGTCCATTTTTCTTTTCAACAATTACTAAGGAGCTTACCCATTCAGTAGGCTCATCAACTTTCTGTATCACACCCAAGGCTTCCATGCGATTTAACTCTTGTTTCAATTTTTTCTCTCAGCGCAAACGGCTCTTTTCTACAGGGGAGTATCACTGAAGAAACTTGCGTGTCTATATTTATTTTATGCTCTCCAGGCCAACAACCTAGACCTTCAAACAAGTCTCTGTATTCTGTAAACATCGATTTGCAGTCATCTTCTACTTGTGATGTCACCATAAAAACTTTCTTTAGCAAGCTTAGTTTCTCACAGGAACTTAATCCTAGAATCGGTTGCACATTTTTATCCACAATCAGTAGAGATGTTTTAAACTGTTTTCCCTTATATTTCAGTGTCACTAAGCATGTATCTTTCACAGGAATTTCCTCCCCAGTGTACCCTGTAACTTTCACTTTGGCTGGATGAATTTTAGGTTTTACTCTAAAAGTCTTATAGTCTTGAAACGATATTAAATTCACCTGTGCGCCAGTATCAAGCTTAAAGGGAATGACAATCTCGTTCACAGTTAAAGGGACAATCCATTCTTTCTTATCTGCACTGCAAAGTTCAATGCAATCCACAAAGAATTCCTCTGTTTGTTTAACAGCATGCACATTGGTTGTTTAACTTTTCATTTTACAGCATTTGGCAAAGTGATTAAGTCTACCACATTTCATGCAGGTTTTACCATAAGCCGGGCACATTTTAGGATTGTGAGCATTTCCACACATTTCTACACATTTCCTTATTAGACTGTGGCTTAGACTGCTTCATTCTTGAGAATGGAGGTGTGCTTGGCTCTGTTTTCTGCACTACATGTACATCAGCTTCCTTGTGTAACGTTTTGGCTTGAAATCTAATTATTTCTGCAGATCTACACATAGTCACTGCTTTATCTAGTGTTAGGTCTTGCTCTCTCAGCAGTCTCTCTCTGAGTCCATTATCAGGTATTCCACAGACAATACGATCTCTAATCAGTGAATCCTTTAAATCACCAAACTCACAGGTTTTACTGAGTGATTGCAGCTCTGTAACATACTGATCAAATCCATCTACAGACTTCTGATCACATGTGAAAAACTTATATCTTTCATATGTCACATTTTTCCTTGGCACAAAGTAATCTTCAAACTTTTGCATTATAGAAGATAGCACCATATTCTGCCCCTCAGCAAACTGAAAACTATTATAAATGTCCAGCACATCCTCTCCTATCACATGGAGGAAAATGGATGCCTTCGTTTTGTCAGCCTCTGTATCAGCTCCACATGCAGCAAGATATATATTAAACCTCTGCTTAAATCTTTTCCAGTTTTCAGACAAGTTACCAGACATCAGCATGCCGATTGGAGGAGCTAGTTTATCCATGGTTACTCACTGTTTGAAGAGAGGAGCACACGGCAGGCTTTGCAGACACTGAGTATCACAGCCTTAGAGACTTCTGCAAGATTCTTTCACACTCTGAGAGCACTAGCAGTCCAAGTTAAACTTCTTCTGACACCATGTTTTGTTCATATGTTTGTAAATCCAGTAATCAGGACACAGAAACATGCGAGTTCACTGCTGTGCTGTTTTTATTCCATCACCAACTCCAGACACACTGCACACTGGACCACCCACTTCCCAGCATCCCCCTGGTCCCAGGGACCATCACTGAAGATTCAGGCTTACACATATTAGTAAGGGAGTGTCTACAAATATTAAGCATTCTAATACACTAACATCACACAGGGTGGTTAAACTACAGGGGCTAAACTACAAGGGGGAATAACTACAGGGGACATTACTACTTGGGGCAAACTACATGGGGCTAAACTACTGGGGCATTACTACTGGGGGGCTAAACTACATGTGGCAAACTACATGAGGACTAAACTACAGGGGCTAAACTACTGGGGGCATTACCACTGGGAGGCTAAACTAAAGTGGGGGTAAACTACTGGGGTTATAACTGCAGGGGCATTACCACTGGGGGCTAAACTACAGGGTGCTGGGGGCATTACTACAGGCGACATTACTACTGGGGGCATTACTAATGGGGGCACTACTAATGAGGGCATTGTAAAGGGGGCACTTCATAAGGGGCATTACTCCTGGGGACATAAAGGGCACTACTACTGGTGGCATTGCATAAGGGGCACCACTACTATGGTCTCTATATAAGGGGCACTATCAGTACAGCGGACATTGCATAAGGGACACTACAACTGTGGTCATTGTAAAAGGGGTGCTACTGGCTGTGGGCATTGTGTATTAGGGGTGCTACAACTGTGGGCATTATTACTATTTTGTGTGACCACGCCCCTTTCTTTTTGAGACCACACCCCTTTTTTGGGCATGCGCCACATGGGCGCCGGGGGTACAGGGAGTGAGTTCCACCACCTCTCTAGGACCACTTTAAGCACTGGTTATAGGAATAAGGAATAAAGTCTTGGTTCTTTTTATTACTTTAGATACAGTATTTGATATTTTTAAGCTTAGTTTTGTTGAATGGGTCACTCTGACCTAGTCTTTCTCTTGATAATATCTTGTTCTTTATTAAATGGCAAATGTATAAATTTAACTTTCCCTATATAATACCCAGCAAAACGTCCATTGTGGCAAAGTCCTGGAACAGCGCTATGAGAGTTTGAAACTTTCAATCAGTGCTTCTCAAACTGTCCTTAAAACACATTGTGGAGCCAATTCAATTGGTTTACCCCGTGGCTGCCACTAGGGGGCACAAAGCGGAGCAATTCAAATGTTGATTCGTTTAGACGCCCAGTAGCCAGGGGGTGAAATTTCTTCTTGCAGCCTCCTGAGGTGCGAAAAGAAATAAGCTATAAATCGGCACATTGGGTGTCCAAACAGGAGTTTGGACGCCCAAAGCAGGACTTTACATGGGTTTAGCCATTTTACACGGCTAAACCCTGTCTGTTTGGCCATAACATGTGCAATGTGCATGGGCGCCCAAACATCAATTGAATTGTGACAGTTGTTTGGAGTGTCTAACACAGTCCCATTTAGACTGGATTTTCAGACACAATTTAATCAGCCCGTAACAGTCCTGAAATAAGAATGCTTGAGCACGGATTGTTAAATCAAAATAACTTCGGTACTAATTAAGTCACCTATGATGAAGCTTACAACCTGGACTGTTCATGTGTCTTGAAAGGAGTTTGCAACGTACCTTCCTAATACCCCTTTCACATCGCACAAATAACCCGGTACCGACACGGCATATTGCCGTGTCGAACCGGGTCAGTGTGCGATGTGAAAGCACACTGGCCGATTTAGCGGGTCGCCTGACCCGGTAAATCAACCCGGTAAAAAAGAAGGGTTTTACCCGGGTTGATTACCGGGTCAGGTGCGGTGTGAATGGGAGCCGTGTCGATGCGACACGGTTCCCATTCACAAGATAGGGAGAGGCGGCGCTGGAGATGAGCTCATCTCCCGACGCCGCCTCCACCCCCGCCCCTGCTGCTGCTGCGCGCTCCGTTGTTATGGCAACCGACCCGGTATATTGCCGGGTCGGAAAGCCAGCAGCGGAGTGCAAATGCCGGATCCCACCCGGTAAGTACACGTTTGTCTTACCGGGTAGGATCCGGCATTTGCAGTCTGAATGCAGCATAAATCACAGAATTGACCACTACTACATATTAACGGTCTTGTAGCTGGGAATCCACATGGTTACAGTTAAACTACATCTGCCTGCGATTTATCAAACTATTTCTATAATTGCAGATTAGATAAACAGCATAAAGCTTCCTTCTGGCTGTCTCATATTATTGTATTCTTACCAACTGGCTGACAAAGCCCAGGTCCCTGTGAACATTTCCTGGTTAATATTAAACTAATTTTTCCACTTTAATCTGGGATAGTTGATCTAAACCAGCCAGACATACAAGAAACCCTATGATAGCTGGATGTGTTTATAATGAATTGGAATGTATTTGGGTCATGCTTAGGCTATTGTGGCTTTCCAGTTCTGGTGGAACTACATGTTTCACTGGGCCTATCCAGACAGAAGTTGGAGTCAGGACATGCTGGGTTATGTAGCTCCACAACAATGTAAAAGCATCATGTTTATGGCAGAGGCACAGCTTGGAAATGTTATTAGTTCATTTCCATGGCCACATACGGATGGATGGCCATCGACGGTAGAGAGCTAATGGTTCTCTGCCATCGAAGGCAGGCAATATTTTTTCTTTCATTGGTACAGGGGGAGGCTGATCATCTCTGCCTCCTCCTCTTATTGGCCTGCTGCCAGAGCCAGCCCTAGGCATAGGAAAGCTAGGCAAATGCCTAGGGCATTTGGAATGCCGACTGGCACAAGCAGTTTCTGCTGATTAAAATGATATGCAGCATGCCTATATTCTGTGTGCAACTGCAGCTGTATCTGCATACAAAATGGTATGTTACAGTGTATTCCTGGCATTCACTGTAATGTAGCATTTCGTATGCAGATACAGCCACAGTAGTACAAAGAATATAGACATGCTGCATATCATTTTAATCAGTAGAAGCTGCTTGTGCATCCTAGTCACACAGTAACACTAGTAAGATGCATTTAAAGCAACAAAAAGGCTTCCAGCATTAGCAGAGCTGGCCGGGAGCTGCCAGTTGACTCACGCCAGGCATCTCCAGCTGCATGGCGTATTGAAGCAAGATGTATGCGAACACATACAGTACTTGTCAAAAGTCTGAGCACACCCCCTAAAATCGAAAAGAAGCTTGTTTATCGTACATTCTGCTACTTGTGTATGAATGGAGTATAATAAAAAATAACAAAATATATCATTGTTTTGAGGGAAGAAGGTTTATTCTTTGCGGCAAATCCGCAAACGGTTGAAGTTAGCCGTTGGGGCCGTGCGTCGGGCTATTGAACGAAAGTTAAAAGCGGGTCAAAATGTTACAAGAAAACAAACTAGTCATCCAAAAACAAAACAACAACTGTTCATAAGGACAACTTCATTGTGACTACTAGCAAGTAGAGATGAGCGGGTTTGGATCCCTGAGATCCGAACCCTACTGAACCTCCCTACACGAGTCCAGATCCGAGTCAAGCTTGGATTTTCTCGCCTGACTCTGAAACCAGAACGAGGCAAAACGTCATCATCCCGCTGTCGGATTCTCGCTGGGTTTGGATTAGTGATGAGCGGGTTCGGTTTCTCGGAAACCGAACCCCCCCGAACTTCACGCTTTTTACACGGGTCCGAGGCAGACTCGGATCTTCCCGCCTTGCTCGGTTAACCCGAGCGCGCCCAATCGTCATCATCCCGCTGTCGGATTCTCGCGAGGCTCGGATTCTATCGCGAGACTCGGATTCTATATAAGGAGCCGCGTGTCGCCGCCATTTTCACACGTGCATTGAGATTGATAGGGAGAGGACGTGGCTGGCGTCCTCTCCGTTTAGAGTAGACTAGAGAGTAGTAGAGACACTTGATTTACTAATTTTGGGGAGCATATTAGGAGTACTACTTGCTGATAGTGTGACCAGTGACCACCAGTTTAATTAATCCGTTCTCTGCCTGAAAAAAAACGATACACAGTGTGACACAGTCACATACCATATCTGTGCTCAGCCTCAGTGTGCCCTCAGTGTGCTGCATCATCTATGTAATACTGTATATCTGACTGTGCTGAGTGCTCACTGCTCACACAGCTTAATTGTGGGGGAGACTGGGGAGCAGTTATAGCAGGAGTACATATTTTAACAGTGCACACTTTTGCTGCCAGAGTGCCACTGCCAGTGTGACTGACCAGTGACCACTGACCACCAGTATATTGTGATTGTCTGCCTGAAAAAGTTAAACACTCGTCGTGTGGTGTTTTTATTCTATAAACGCATTCTGCTGACAGTGTCCAGCAGGTCCGTCATTATATAATATATACCTGTCCGGCTGCAGTAGTGATATATATATATATTTTTTATATCATTATCATCCAGTCTATATTAGCACTGCAGCAGACGCAGTACGGTAGTCCACGGCTGTAGCTACCTCTGTGTCGGCAGTCGCTCGTCCATCCATAATTGTATACCACCTACCCGTGGTGTTTTTTTTTTTCTATCTTCTTGATACTAGTAGCTTACTTTAGGAGTCTGCAGTGCTGAGCTGACAGTGTCCAGCAGGTCCGTCATTATATAATATATACCTGTCCGGCTGCAGTAGTGATATATATATATTTTATATCTCATTATCATCCAGTCTATATTAGCAGCAGACGCAGTACGGTAGTCCACGGCTGTAGCTACCTCTGTGTCGGCAGTCGCTCGTCCATCCATAATTGTATACCACCTACCCGTGGTGTTTTTTTTCTTTCTATCTTCTTGATACTAGTAGCTTACTTTAGGAGTCTGCAGTGCTGAGCTGACAGTGTCCAGCAGGTCCGTCATTATATAATATATACCTGTCCGGCTGCAGTAGTGATATATATATATATTTTATATCTCATTATCATCCAGTCTATATTAGAAGCAGACGCAGTACGGTAGTCCACGGCTGTAGCTACCTCTGTGTCGGCAGTCGCTCGTCCATCCATAATTGTATACCACCTACCTGTGGTGTTTTTTTTTTCTATCTTCTTGATACTACTAGTAGCTTACTTTAGGAGTCTGCAGTGCTGAGCTGACAGTGTCCAGCAGGTCTGTCATTATATAATATATACCTGTCCGGCTGCAGTAGTGATATATATATATTTTATATCTCATTATCATCCAGTCTATATTAGCAGCAGACGCAGTACGGTAGTCCACGGCTATAGCTACCTCTGTGTCGGCAGTCGCTCGTCCATCCATAATTGTATACCACCTACCCGTGGTGTTTTTTTTTTTCTTTCTATCTTCTTGATACTAGTAGCTTAGTTTAGGAGTCTGCAGTGCTGAGCTGACAGTGTCCAGCAGGTCCGTCATTATATAATATATACCTGTCCGGCTGCAGTAGTGATATATATATATATTTTTTATATCATTATCATCCAGTCTATATTAGCAGCAGACGCAGTACGGTAGTCCACGGCTGTAGCTACATCTGTGTCGGCAGTCGCTCGTCCATCCATAATTGTATACCACCTACCTGTGGTGTTTTTTTTTTCTATCTTCTTGATACTAGTAGCTTACTTTAGGAGTCTGCAGTGCTGAGCTGACAGTGTCCAGCAGGTCCGTCATTATATAATATATACCTGTCCGGCTGCAGTAGTGATATATATAAATATTTTTTATATCATTATCATCCAGTCTATATTAGCAGCAGACGCAGTACGGTAGTCCACGGCTGTAGCTACCTCTGTGTCGGCAGTCGCTCGTCCATCCATAATTGTATACCACCTACCTGTGGTGTTTTTTTTTCTTCTATCTTCTTGATACTAGTAGCTTACTTTAGGAGTCTGCAGTGCTGATCTGACAGTGTCCAGCAGGTCCGTCATTATATAATATATACCTGTCCGGCTGCAGTAGTGATATATATATATATTTTTTATATCATTATCATCCAGTCTATATTAGCAGCAGACGCAGTACGGTAGTCCATGGCTGTAGCTACATCTGTGTCGGCAGTCGCTCGTCCATCCATAAGTATACTAGTATCCATCCATCTCCATTGTTTACCTGAGGTGCCTTTTAGTTGTGCCTATTAAAATATGGAGAACAAAAATGTTGAGGTTCCAAAAATAGGGAAAGATCAAGATAGACTTCCACCTCGTGCTGAAGCTGCTGCCACTAGTCATGGCCGAGACGATGAAATGCCAGCAACGTCGTCTGCCAAGGCCGATGCCCAATGTCATAGTACAGAGCATGTAAAATCCAAAACACCAAATATCAGTTAAAAAAGGACTCAAAAATCTAAAATAAAATTGTCGGAGGAGAAGCGTAAACTTGCCAATATGCCATTTACCACACGGAGTGGCAAGGAACGGCTGAGGCCCTGGCCTATGTTCATGGCTAGTGGTTCAGCTTCACATGAGGATGGAAGCACTCAGCCTCTCGCTAGAAAAATGAAAAGACTCAAGCTGGCAAAAGCACAGCAAAGAACTGTGCGTTCTTCGAAATCACAAATCCACAAGGAGAGTCCAATTGTGTCGTTTGCGATGCCTGTCCTTCCCAACACTGGACGTGAAGAGCATGCGCCTTCCACCATTTGCACGCCCCCTGCAAGTGCTGGAAGGAGCACCCGCAGTCTAGTTCCTGATAGTCAGATTGAAGATGTCAGTGTTGAAGTACACCAGGATGAGGAGGATATGGGTGTTGCTGGCGCTGGGGAGGAAATTGACCAGGAGGATTCTGATGGTGAGGTGGTTTGTTTAAGTCAGGCACCCGGGGAGACACCTGTTGTCCGTGGGAGGAATAGGGCCATTGACATGCCTGGTGAAAATACCAAAAAAATCAGCTCTTCGGTGTGGAAGTATTTCAACAGAAATGCGGACAACATTTGTCAAGCCGTGTGTTGCCTTTGTCAAGCTGTAATAAGTAGGGGTAAGGACGTTAACCACCTCGGAACATCCTCCCTTATACGTCACCTGCAGCGCATTCATCATAAGTCAGTGACAAGTTCAAAAACTTTGGGCGACAGCGGAAGCAGTCCACTGACCAGTAAATCCCTTCCTCTTGTAACCAAGCTCACGCAAACCACCCCACCAACTCCCTCAGTGTCAATTTCCTCCTTCCCCAGGAATGCCAATAGTCCTGCAGGCCATGTTACTGGCAATTATGACGAGTCCTCTCCTGCCTGGGATTCCTCCGATGCATCCTTGCGTGTAACGCCTACTGCTGCTGGCGCTGCTGTTGTTGCTGCTGGGAGTCGATGGTCATCCCAGAGGGGAAGTCGTACTCGTAAGACCACTTTTACTACTTCCACCAAGCAATTGACTGTCCAATAGTCCTTTGCGAGGAAGATGAAATATCACAGCAGTCATCCTGCTGCAAAGCGGATAACTGAGGCCTTGGCATCCTGGGCAGTGAGAAACGTGGTTCCGGTATCCATCATTACTGCAGAGGCAACTAGAGACTTGTTGGAGGTACTGTGTCCCCGGTACCAAATACCATCTAGGTTCCATTTCTCTAGGCAGGCGATACCGAAAATGTACACAGACCTCAGAAAAATACTCACCAGTGTCCTAAAAAATGCAGTTGTACCCAATGTCCACTTAACCACGGACATGTGGACAAGTGGAGCAGGGCAGGCTCAGTACTATATGACTGTGACAGCCCACTGGGTAGATGTATGGACTCCCGCCGCAAGAACAGCAGCGGCGGCACCAGTAGCAGCATCTCGCAAACGCCAACTCTTTCCTAGGCAGGCTACGCTTTGTATCACCGCTTTCCAGAATACGCACACAGCTAAAAACCTCTTACGGCAACTGAGGAAGATCATCGCAGAATGGCTTACCCCAATTGGACTCTCCTGTGGATTTGTGGCATCGTACAACGCCAGCAATATTGTGTGTGCATTAAATCTGGGCAAATTCCAGCACGTCCCATGTTTTGCACATACCTTTGTCACGATCCGGGTATCTGGACGCCATTACTTACCCTTCAGATGCCTCCTAAGGCTGGCTCAGCGTTCCAGGACCGGATCCCGCTGTTCCTGAGTTTCCACATGCAGAATGTCAGAGTGGTGATTTCATCAGCCGCGGCCTCCGCTGTGCCCGCGTGGTTAAATGTGCGCTTGTCAGTCTGGCGTCTCCTGTCTCCTGTGGCCGGCGTTGCCATTACTGTTTCAATTCTCACATGGATTACAAACCAAACTTCCCTCCAAGTGTCTGCATGGGCGCAGCCATCTTGGATTTTGTCATCTGAGCATTTCCACCAATCTGCTGTCTGTATTGTTGATTTGCATAATTGCCTAGCCAACCCCTTCCTTGCTGCAGGTATAAGTAAGCTGTGCCTGAGCAAGGAAGGCGTCAGTGCTTTGGTTGTCTAACCTAGTTCCAGTTTGTCTCTCTCCTGTGGTTGTCTTCCAGGTTCCAGCTCCTGTCTCCAGACTTCTGCTATAGAGACCCGCACCAGCATTCCATCTGCGGTGTAGCCTGACTCTCCGATCAATTCTGGACTCACCTGTTTCCAGTTACAACAATCACCTGCTTCCAGCTTCCAGCAGTGTACAGCTTCTCTTAAAGGGCCGGTGTCCTTTCTGCAGTTTACCACTCTCCACCGGTATTATTATTTCACCGCTCTCAAACTCCAAACTTCATCAATCACCTGCTTCCAGCCCAGCTTCCAGCAGTGTACAGCTTCTCTTAAAGGGCCGGTGTCCTTTCTGCAGTTTACCACTCTCCACCGGTATTATTATTTCACCGCTCTCAAACTCCAAACTTCATCAATCACCTGCTTCCAGCCCAGCTTCCAGCAGTGTACAGCTTCTCTTAAAGGGCCGGTGTCCTTTCTGCAGTTTACCACTCTCCACCGGTATTATTATTTCACCGCTCTTAAACTCCAAACTTCATTATTATTTCATCGCTCTCAAGTTCGTTTATTATTTAACTGGTTCCAGCCAGTATCCACTCCGTACCAACAACAGTCTGGTTCCAGCCAGTATCCACAGCAGCCGTTTTATCTTCAGCAACCCAGCCTTTCCTGGAACACCAGCTGGTACGATCCTGGGTTCTCTCCATTGCTACAGTCAGGTCTGGTAAGAACTTTCCAACTAGAAGATTATAAGAACTGTCTCACTCTACCAGTGCCTGTGGCCCTTGCCACCCTGTAGTACCCAGGAATTGTATTTATCCTCTGTTGACTTTTATGTTTCCTTTACTGCTGCTGTGTTACGGAGTTTGTCATAATAAACATCATTGACTTTTATCCTGGTTGTCGTGGTCACGCCTTCGGGCAGTTATTCTACATGTTACTTACATGTCTAGGGGTCTGATACAACCTCCCAGGTTCCGTTACATCTCAGCCCCTACAACTGAGGCTGCCTCCCGTCAGCTCAGGCCCTCAGTTGTGACAGTAAGCACTGACCTAATGAATCCAGCCGGAGACCAGGATCAAGCGGCCAGGCCAATGCAAGAACTGGCAGCCCGACTTGAACATCAGGAGGCTGCACAGGGCCACATCGTCCGCTGTCTCCAGGATCTCTCTACACGGCTGGATGGGATTCAAACGACCCTCCGTGGACCTGGCACGTCCGGTGCATCCACTACAGTGACACCAGCTGTAACCCCACCCACCTTACCCATTTCCAGTCCACATCTTCATCTTCCAACGCCAGCAAAATTTGATGGATCTCCAAGGTTCTGCAGGGGATTTCTCAATCAATGTGAAATCCACTTTGAGCTTCTACCTGGCAATTTCTTCAGTGACCGTACCAAAATTGCCTATATCATCTCCCTTCTCAGTGGCTCAGCCCTTGACTGGGCATCACCTTTATGGGAGAAGTCTGATCCCCTGCTATCCTCCTATACTGACTTTGTAGCTACATTCAGGCGCATCTTCGACGAGCCAGGCCGGATAACATCTGCTTCATCTGAGATTCTCCGTTTACGCCAGGGAACACGTACTGTGGGACAGTATCTTATACAGTTTAAAATCCTGGCATCCGAACTGGCATGGAACGACGAGGCCCTGTATGCTGCATTCTGGCATGGCTTATCAGAACGCATCAAGGATGAGTTAGCTACCAGAGACTTGCCCTCAAAGTTGGATGAGCTAATTTCTCTTTGCACGAAGGTTGATCTACGTTTCAGAGAGAGAGCAACTGAGCGAGGAAGATCATCTACTCCTAAATCTTCTGCTCCTCCTCCTCGTCAACCATCTCCATCCAAGGATGAGCCTATGCAAATTAGTCGTTCTCGTCTATCTCCCGCTGAGCGCCGAAGACGTCTCTCTGAGTCTCTCTGTCTCTACTGTGCAGCTCCGTCGCACACTATCAATGCCTGTCCCAAACGTCCGGGAAACTCCAGATCCTAGCTCGCCAAGGAGAGGGCCGGCTAGGAGTAATGATCTCCTCTCCATCTCCTCATGACTGTAACCTCCCAGTGTCGCTCCAAATTGCTCAACGTTACAGGAACGTCATTGTCCTCCTTGATTCCGGAGCAGCTGGGAATTTCATAACCGAAGCTTATGTTAAACGGTGGTCCCTACCCACCGAGAGACTGTCCTCGTCCATCTCTTTGACTGCCGTGGATGGCAGCAAGATTTTTGACGCAGTCATTTCCTTAAGGACTCTTCCAGTTCGTCTGAGAGTGGGAGTTCTTCATTCTGAGTATATTTCTTTTTTAGTGATTCCAAGAGCCACACATCCAGTGGTTTTAGGCCTTCCATGGCTCCGTCTCCACAACCCATCAATTGACTGGACGACTACGCAAATACTGGCATGGGGTCCCTCCTGTGCTGAGACTTGTTTAGCCAAAGTTCTTCCTGTTTGTTCTTCCTTCCCCAGGTCATCTGATGTTCCGCCTCCTCCATATCAAGACTTCACGGACGTGTTCAGTAAAGCCTCTGCTGATATCCTTCCTCCTCATAGAGAATGGGACTGCCCAATCGACCTCATTCCAGGGAAGGTTCCACCGCGAGGCCGAACTTATCCGTTGTCTCTGCCTGAGACACACTCCATGGAAGAGTACATCAAAGAGAACCTGGCGAAGGGTTTCATCCGACCATCTTCTTCTCCAGCCGGCGCAGGCTTCTTCTTCGTTAAGAAGAAAGACGGTGGTCTGCGTCCGTGCATCGACTACAGAGGTCTGAACGACATTACCGTCAAGAACCGATACCCTTTACCCCTGATTACCGAGCTCTTTGATAGAGTTAGTGGTGCAACTATTTTCACAAAGCTGGACTTGAGGGGTGCCTACAATCTCATCCGAATCCGTGAGGGTGACGAGTGGAAGACCGCCTTTAACACCCGTGACGGACATTATGAGTACCTCGTCATGCCCTTCGGATTGAGCAATGCTCCAGCAGTCTTCCAGCACTTCGTGAATGAGATTTTCAGGGACATCTTGTACCGCCATGTCGTGGTTTTATCTAGACGACATCCTCATCTTTGCTAATAATCTCGAAGATCATCGTTTCTGGGTAAAAGAGGTTCTTTCCCGTCTCCGTGTCAATCACCTCTATTGTAAATTGGAGAAGTGTGTGTTTGAAGTTAAAACCATTCCGTTTCTAGGTTACATTGTGTCCGGTTCCGGACTAGAGATGGATCCTGAGAAACTCCAAGCAATCCAGAATTGGCCTATACCCTTAAGCCTCAAAGGGGTCCAGAGGTTCTTAGGGTTCGCCAATTATTATAGAAAATTTATACGAGACTTTTCCACCATTGTGGCGCCTATCACTGCATTAACCAAGAAAGGTGCTAATCCGTCCAAGTGGTCCGAGGAAGCTACACAGGCCTTTCACCTTCTGAAGCAACGGTTCATCTCTGCACCAGTTCTGAAACAGCCCGACACCGACTCTCCTTTTATCTTAGAGGTAGATGCCTCCTCCGTTGGAGTAGGAGCAGTGTTATCCCAGAGGGCCAAAGATGGACATCTACATCCTTGCAGTTTCTTCTCCCGGAAGTTCTCCCCAGCTGAGCGCAACTATGCCATTGGCGATCAGGAGTTGCTAGCCATCAAGCTCGCTCTGGAGGAGTGGAGATACCTGTTGGAGGGAGCTTCCCACTCAATCACCATTCTTACCGACCACAAAAATCTTTTATATCTCAAAGGCGCACAATGTCTGAATCCTCGTCAGGCCAGATGGGCACTTTTCTTCTCTAGGTTTGACTTTAAACTCCAGTTCTGTCTGGGTTCTCAGAATCGTAAGGCCGATGCCCTTTCCCGCTCATGGGAGCAAGAAAATGAGTCCGAGTCTGCAGACAAGCATCCTATTATTAATCCGTTGGCATTCTCCACGGTAGGGATGGACTCTACGCCTCCACCAGGGAAAAGTTTTGTTAAGCCAGTTCTAAGGAAGAAGCTCATGCATTGGGCCCATGCTTCCCGTTTTGCTGGACATACAGGCATTCAGAAAACCCTTGAATTTATTTCTAGGTCCTACTGGTGGCCAACTCTGAAGAAGGACATTATGGAATTTATTGCCTCCTGCCCAAAGTGTGCCCAACACAAAGTCTCCCGCCAGTCGCCTGCGGGGCAACTGGTTCCATTATCTGTTCCCCGTCGACCTTGGACCCATTTGTCGATGGACTTTGTTTCCGATCTACCTATCTGCAACAAGTTTAATACCATCTGGGTGGTAGTTGACCGGTTCACCAAGATGGCACATTTCATCCCTCTCACCGGTCTTCCGTCAGCTTCCAAGTTGGCTCAAGTGTTTATACAAGAGATCTTCCGACTTCACGGTCTTCCTGAAGAGATCATCTCGGATCGTGGAGTACAATTTGTAGCCAAATTTTGGCGAAGTTTGTGTCAAGCCCTCCAAGTCAAGTTAAAGTTTTCCACGGCTTACCATCCTCAGACCAATGGTCAAACCGAGAGGGTGAATCAGGACTTGGAGGCCTTCCTCCGTATATATGTGTCTTCCTCTCAAGATGACTGGGTTCAACTCCTTCCTTGGGCCGAGTTCAGCCACAACAATCAATACCATTCCTCATCTTCTTCTACACCATTCTTCATTAATTATGGATTCCACCCTAAAGTCCCAGAATTCCAACCGCTTCCCGCAACTTCTGTTCCAGCAGTGGATGTCACCTTGCGTCAGTTTTCAAATAACTGGAGGAACGTCCGCGCAGCCCTGCTTAAAGCCTCATTCAGGTATAAGAAGTTTGCCGATAGAAAGCGTAGAGCGGTTCCTGCTCTCAAGGTGGGTGATCGTGTGTGGCTGTCCACGAAGAATTTGAGGTTGAGAGTTCCCAGCATGAAATTTGCACCTCGCTACATCGGACCCTTCAAGATTGAACAAGTCATCAATCCTGTTGCCTACAGGTTACAGTTACCATCCTTCTTGAAAATACCCAGGACATTTCATGTTTCTTTGTTGAAACCGCTGATCCTGAATCGGTTTCATTCCGCACTTCCTCCAGCTCCCAAAGTTCAGACTCAACGGGGAGTCGAGTACGAGGTGGCCAAGATTTTGGACTCACGTTTCCGTTACGGTCAGTTACAATACCTCATTGACTGGAAGGGCTATGGTCCTGAAGAACGCTCTTGGACCAATGCCTCAGACGTCCATGCTCCTGCCTTGGTCCGAAATTTCCACGCAAAGTTTCCTTTAAAGCCTAAGAAGTGTCCTGGGGCCACTCCTAAAGGGGGGGGGTGCTGTCACGATCCGGGTATCTGGACGCCATTACTTACCCTTCAGATGCCTCCTAAGGCTGGCTCAGCGTTCCAGGACCGGATCCCGCTGTTCCTGAGTTTCCACATGCAGAATGTCAGAGTGGTGATTTCATCAGCCGCGGCCTCCGCTGTGCCCGCGTGGTTAAATGTGCGCTTGTCAATCTGGCGTCTCCTGTCTCCTGTGGCCGGCGTCGCCATTACTGTTTCAATTCTCACATGGATTACAAACCAAACTTCCCTCCAAGTGTCTGCATGGGCGCAGCCATCTTGGATTTTGTCATCTGAGCATTTCCACCAATCTGCTGTCTGTATTGTTGATTTGCATAATTGCCTAGCCAACCCCTTCCTTGCTGCAGGTATAAGTAAGCTGTGCCTGAGCAAGGAAGGCGTCAGTGCTTTGGTTGTCTAACCTAGTTCCAGTTTGTCTCTCTCCTGTGGTTGTCTTCCAGGTTCCAGCTCCTGTCTCCAGACTTCTGCTATAGAGACCCGCACCAGCATTCCATCTGCGGTGTAGCCTGACTCTCCGATCCATTCTGGACTCACCTGTTTCCAGTTACAACAATCACCTGCTTCCAGCCCAGCTTCCAGCAGTGTACAGCTTCTCTTAAAGGGCCGGTGTCCTTTCTGCAGTTTACCACTCTCCACCGGTATTATTATTTCACCGCTCTCAAACTCCAAACTTCATCAATCACCTGCTTCCAGCCCAGCTTCCAGCAGTGTACAGCTTCTCTTAAAGGGCCGGTGTCCTTTCTGCAGTTTACCACTCTCCACCGGTATTATTATTTCACCGCTCTCAAACTCCAAACTTCATCAATCACCTGCTTCCAGCCCAGCTTCCAGCAGTGTACAGCTTCTCTTAAAGGGCCGGTGTCCTTTCTGCAGTTTACCACTCTCCACCGGTATTATTATTTCACCGCTCTCAAACTCCAAACTTCATTATTATTTCATCGCTCTCAAGTTCGTTTATTATTTAACTGGTTCCAGCCAGTATCCACTCCGTACCAACAACAGTCTGGTTCCAGCCAGTATCCACAGCAGCCGTTTTATCTTCAGCAACCCAGCCTTTCCTGGAACACCAGCTGGTACGATCCTGGGTTCTCTCCATTGCTACAGTCAGGTCTGGTAAGAACTTTCCAACTAGAAGATTATAAGAACTGTCTCACTCTACCAGTGCCTGTGGCCCTTGCCACCCTGTAGTACCCAGGAATTGTATTTATCCTCTGTTGACTTTTATGTTTCCTTTACTGCTGCTGTGTTACGGAGTTTGTCATAATAAACATCATTGACTTTTATCCTGGTTGTCGTGGTCACGCCTTCGGGCAGTTATTCTACATGTTACTTACATGTCTAGGGGTCTGATACAACCTCCCAGGTTCCGTTACATCTCAGCCCCTACAACTGAGGCTGCCTCCCGTCAGCTCAGGCTCTCAGTTGTGACAACCTAGAATTTGGTGGTGCAGAATTATTTAAAAAACGAGAGGGGCGTGCAAGAGATGCTGTCGGTGGCCAGAAGAATTGCGGGACACTTTCAGCGTACAGGCACCACGTACAGTAGACTGGAGCACCACCAAAAACGCCTGAACCTGCCCTGCCATCATCTGAAGCAAGAAGTGGTAACGAGGTGGAATTCAACCCTCTATATGCTTCAGAGGTTGGAGGAGCAGCAAAAGGCCATTCAAGCCTATACAACTGAGCACGATATAGGAGGTGGAATGCACCTGTCTCAAGCGCAGTGGAGAATGATTTCAACGTTGTGCAAGGTTCTGCAACCTTTTGAACTTGCCACACGTGAAGTCAGTTCAGACACTGCCAGCCTGAGTCAGGTCATTCCCCTCATCAGGCTTTTGCAGAAGAAGCTGGAGACATTGAAGGAGGAGCTAACACAGAGTGATTCCGCTAGGCATGTGGGACTTGTGGATGGAGCCCTTAATTCGCTTAACAAGGATTCACGGGTGGTCGATCTGTTGAAATCAGAGCACTACATTTTGGCCACCGTGCTCGATCCTAGATTTAAAACCTACCTTGGATCTCTCTTTCCGGCAGACACAAGTCTGCTGGGGTTCAAAGAACTGCTGGTGACAAAATTGTCAAGTCAAGCGGAACGCGACCTGTCAACATCTCCTCCTTCACATTCTCCCGCAACTGGGGGTGCGAGGAAAAGGCTCAGAATTCCGAGCCCACCCGCTGGCGGTGATGCAGGGCAGTCTGGAGCGACTGCTGATGCTGACATCTGGTCCGGACTGAAGGACCTGACAACGATTACGGACATGTCGTCTACTGTCACTGCATATGATTCTCTCCCCATTGAAAGAATGGTGGAGGATTATATGAGTGACCGCATCCAAGTAGGCACGTCAGACAGTCCGTACTTATACTGGCAGGAAAAAGAGGCAATTTGGAGGCCCTTGCACAAACTGGCTTTATTCTACCTAAGTTGCCCTCCCACAAGTGTGTACTCCGAAAGAGTGTTTAGTGCCGCCGCTCACCTTGTCCGCAATCGGCGTACGAGGTTACATCCAGAAAATGTGGAGAAGATGATGTTCATTAAAATGAATTATAATCAATTCCTCCGTGGAGACATTCACCAGCAGCAATTGCCTCCACAAAGTACACAGGGAGCGGAGATGGTGGATTCCAGTGGGGACGAATTGATAATCTGTGAGGAGGGGGATGTACACGGTGATATATCGGAGGATGATGATGAGGTGGACATCTTGCCTCTGTAGAGCCAGTTTGTGCAAGGAGAGATTAATGGCTTCTTTTTTGGTGGGGGTCCAAACCAACCCGTCATTTCAGTCACAGTCGTGTGGCAGACCCTGTCACTGAAATGATGGGTTGGTTAAAGTGTGCATGTCCTGTTTATACAACATAAGGGTGGGTGGGAGGGCCCAAGGACAATTCCATCTTGCACCTCTTTTTTCTTTCATTTTTCTTTGCGTCATGTGCTGTTTGGGGGGTGTTTTTTGGAAGGGCCATCCTGCGTGACACTGCAGTGCCACTCCTAGATGGGCCAGGTGTTTGTGTCGGCCACTAGGGTCGCTTAGCTTACTCACACAGCTACCTCATTGCGCCTCTTTTTTTCTTTGCGTCATGTGCTGTTTGGGGAGTGTTTTTTGGAAGGGCCATCCTGCGTGACACTGCAGTGCCACTCCTAGATGGGCCAGGTGTTTGTGTCGGCCACTAGGGTCGCTTAGCTTACTCACACAGCTACCTCATTGCGCCTCTTTTTTTCTTTGCGTCATGTGCTGTTTGGGGAGTGTTTTTTGGAAGGGCCATCCTGCGTGACACTGCAGTGCCACTCCTAGATGGGCCAGGTGTTTGTGTCGGCCACTAGGGTCGCTTAGCTTACTCACACAGCTACCTCATTGCGCCTCTTTTTTTCTTTGCGTCATGTGCTGTTTGGGGAGTGTTTTTTGGAAGGGCCATCCTGCGTGACACTGCAGTGCCACTCCTAGATGGGCCAGGTGTTTGTGTCGGCCACTAGGGTCGCTTAGCTTACTCACACAGCTACCTCATTGCGCCTCTTTTTTTCTTTGCGTCATGTGCTGTTTGGGGAGTGTTTTTTGGAAGGGCCATCCTGCGTGACACTGCAGTGCCACTCCTAGATGGGCCAGGTGTTTGTGTCGGCCACTTGGGTCGCTTAGCTTAGCCATCCAGCGACCTTGGTGCAAATTTTAGGACTAAAAATAATATTGTGAGGTGTTCAGAATAGACTGAAAATGAGTGGAAATTATGGTTATTGAGGTTAATAATACTTTGGGATCAAAATGACCCCCAAATTCTATGATTTAAGCTGTTTTTTAGGGTTTTTTGAAAAAAACACCCGAATCCAAAACACACCCGAATCCGACAAAAAAAATTCGGTGAGGTTTTGCCAAAACGCGTTCGAACCCAAAACACGGCCGCGGAACCGAACCCAAAACCAAAACCCGAAAAATTTCCGGTGCTCATCACTAGTTTGGATGCCATATAAGGAGCCGCGCGTTGCCGCCATTTTCACTCCGGCATTGGACAGTGTACAGAGAGGACGTGTCTCCGTTCTCTCAGTTTCCGTGTCTTGTGCTGCATCTGTCCAGTCACGGTGGTTGTGTCCACTTAATGCCATATGTCCAGTGTTGCTGTATAGTGTGCTGTGTTGTGCTGCATCAATTCAGTGGTGGTGTATTGTGCTGCATCAGTCCAGTCACAGTGCTTGTGTCCTCTTGCTGTCATATGTCCAGTGCTGCTGTATAGGGTGCTGTGTTGTGCTGCATCAATTCAGTGGCGGTGTATTGTGCTGCATCAGTCCAGTCACAGTGGTATCCTCTGCTACCATATGTCCAGTGCTGCTGCATAGGGTGCTGTGTTGTGCTGCATCAGTTCAGTGGTGGTGTATTGTCCAGTCACAGTGGTATCTTCTGCTGCCATATGTCCAGTGCTGCTGTATAATTGTTATGCACACCAGTGCCTGCAGGAAAGTACTGGTGTCAGAACTGTTATGCACTCCAGTGCCTGCAGGAATGTACTGGTGTTTGAACTGTTATGCAAAACAAATGGACTCACAGACAGACTGGGGAATATGACATAACGTACACAGAAGGTGATAGGGTAACAAAATACACACAAGGTGAACAGAGAAGCCCAGAGGCTAAGGAACTGGGTATCTCCCTTGTATTAGAACTGCTCAGATGGGAAAAGCAGGATGTTGTGTTTTAATACGTAGAGAACCCGAAATGCTGTTGCTAAGGGCAACAGCAAAACCCTAAAGGGTTACCAACGGGTGTGGCAGTAAACTCCTTGGTCAGAGATGGAATGATAGACACAAGGAGAGTCTCCACAATCCTAATTCTCACTTGCAGGTTCAGCTTACTGACACTAAACTGACCCCTGACACCTAGCACAGTGAGACAGGATTAGACAGGCAAGTCTTAGAATACAGCCGCAAACTTGCTAAGTTCACAGAGTAGTAACAGAACCCCAGCAAGCTAAACGACTGACTCCAGTCTTACTGCTAGGTCTGGATTGGCAGAGTGTAATACCAAATCCCCAGGCCTATTTGCAGTAAGCAACAAACAAATACAAAGCTACACAGTACTGGTTAACTTTCAGGAACTGACTAACCAACAAAGATTCAGCAGCATCTGCTTACCCTGAGAAGAGGCCTTATAAAGCAGGTGCTGTCCACGCCCCACTCAGACCTCACAGACTGTGAGCACAAAAACCAGCACCGGATCCCCTGCCGTGCACAGAGCCTATAACCACTGGACAGCAAAAGACCCGAACCGGAGTATCAGCTGCGCTCAGGTTACTCCGCTAGCACTTGTCTCCCGGTTGCCATGACGACGTGGCAGCACAGGGCAGGAGACCCTAACAATAATAATAACAACAAGTCCCTTACAGTGTTGCTGTGTTGTCCTGCATCAGACTAGTGGTAGTGTCCTGTGCATCAGCCATCAGTCATTTCAGTGACCAGTCACAGTGGTATTCTCTGCTGCCATATGTCCAGTGCTCCTGTGCCGCATATTGTGTTATATAATTCCCAAAAAATAATGGAGAACAAAAATTTGGAGGATAAAATAGGGAAAGATCAAGAACCACTTCCTCCTAGTGCTGAAGCTGCTGCCACTAGTCATGACATAGACGACGAAATGCCATCAACGTCGTCTGCCAAGGCCAATGCCCAATGTGATAGTAGAGGGCATGTAAGATCCAAAAATCCAAAGTTTAGTAAGAAGACCCCTGTCACAATCCCATGTAGTTTCTACTCCATGCCTGGGGTGGCGCTCTCTGCTCTGGTGTTCAGAGTTCTGCTCTGTATCTGCATCTTGATTAGTAGCTGCTACCACAGCTGTGAGCAGCACCTGTACTCACTACTTAGGCCAGCCACACAGGCTCCCTGGTGCCAGTTCATCAAGTCAAGATTGTTACAGCTCCTGGTCATGCTGATCTCTGCTGCTAAATCGACCAAAGAACTGCCAGTGCTCTTGTTCCCGGCGAGTTTCTCCGCAGTCTACCCCAGTGTCTCCGGTGCTTCCAGCATTAACTGCTGCACAGCTTCCAGCGTTCTCAAGCAGCTTCTGGACTTTAATGTGTCTCGGTCATCAGCGTGCTGGGAGTCAGTGTCTGCATCAGAGTCTTTAATTGTTATTTTCAAGTTCCTAGAATCATCAGTGTCTCCAGTCACCGTTTGCTACTCTGCAAACCATCAGTGTCTTTAATTGTTATTTTCAAGTTCCTGGAATCATCAGCGTCTTCAGTCACCGTTTACTACTCTGCAAACCATCAGTGTCTTTAATTGTTATTTTCAAGTTCCTAGAATCATCAGTGTCTCCAGTCACCGTTTGCTACTCTGCAAACCATCAGTGTCTTTAATTGTTATTTTCAAGTTCCTGGAATCATCAGCGTCTTCAGTCACCGTTTACTACTCTGCAAACCATCAGTGTCTTTAATTGTTATTTTCAAGTTCCTAGAATCATCAGTGTCTCCAGTCACCGTTTACTACTCTGCAAACCACCAGTGTCTTTAATTATTATTCTCAAGTTCCTGGAATCATCAGCGTCCTCAGTCACCGTTTACTACTTTGCAAATCACCAGTGTCTTTAATTATTATTCTCAAGTTCCTGGAATCATCAGCGTCCTCAGTCACCGTTTACTACTTTGCAAATCACCAGTGTCTTTAATTATTATTCTCAAGTTCCTGGAATCATCAGCGTCCTCAGTCACCGTTTACTACTTTGCAAATCACCAGTGTCTTTAATTATTATTCTCAAGTTCCTGGAATCATCAGCGTCTTCAGTCACCATTTACTACTCTGCAAACCACCAGTGTCTTTAGTTATCATTCTCAAGTTCCTGTATCATCAGCGTCTCCAGTCACCATTTACTACTCTGTAAACCACCAGTGTCTTTAACCATTATTCTTAAGTTCCTTAACTCATCAGCATCTTCAGTCACCATTTACAAGTCTGCAAATCACCAGTGTCTTCAATCATCATTTACAAGTTCCTTAACTCATCAGCATCTTCAGTCACCATTTACAAGTCTGCAAATCACCAGTGTCTTAAATCATCATTCACAAGTTCCTTAACTCATCAGCACCTTTAGTCACCGTTCACAAGTTTACAAATCATCAGTGTTATCCTGTGTTCCAGTTACAGTGCAATCCTGCAACCCTGGTACGTGCATACTCTACCACAGTCTACATCATTCTCATGTACTCACAGTTTCCTGGCATCCCATGTCCCCTCAGTTTTCCCTTTGTGTTCTCTAGTTATTCCTGCTTTATATTTATTGTTTACAGTTGTACGTTGCTTTAATAAACTAGTTATTATTCCGTGAACCTCAGTCCCTGCTAATATGTTTTCACACTGGGAGATCCAAACGAATTCTGACAGTATGAACTGGCCAAAAACAAACAGCAGGGGAGATAATTGCAGTCTGCCTGAGGGAGTTTTCTCACAGCTCGTTAACCCCTCAGCTCCCGTGACATCACCTTCTTTAGATTTGTTACAATTGGGGGTTTTAAAGGAGCAGTTAGACCAGCTACAGACTTTAGTGTCCGGTATTCTATGCGTTCTTCCTGAATTCCTGGGGAGACTGGTGGACCCCAGTAAAATAGCTCCAGAAAAGGAGTTTTCTTCTGACCCATGGACTAGGCATGAAAGAGGCACCTCTCCTCCTCAGTCAAGAGGCAAGTTCCAAAGTTTCCCTCGACCTAGCCTCTCTGAAACAGAACGCCAGTATCGAAGAGACTATAAACTTTGCCTGTATTGTGGGGGTCAAGGACATTTTATTTTAACCTGTCCCATTCGAAAACCAAGAAATGAGGGCAGAGTGTATATCCAATCTTTAAATACCATCTGTCACAAAACTGGTCTTCCACCTAGAGTTTCCAAGCCTGTCGCCCCAGGAGGGAGTTCTTCAGAGTGTCCAGCCCCAAGAAGGGGTTCTTCAGAGTATCTTGCCCCAAGAAGGGGTTCTTCAGAGTGTCCAGCCCCAGTGAGGGGTTCGGAGCATCCAGCCCCAAGAGGGGGTTCTTCAGAGCGTCCAGCCCCAAGAGGGGGTTCTTCAGAGCGTCCAGCCCCAGTGAGGGGTTCAGAGCGTCCAGCCCCAGTGAGGGGTTTTTCAGAATGTCCAGCCCCAAGAGGGGGTTCTTCAGAGTGTCCAGCCCCAAGAGGGGGTTCTTCAGAGCGTCCAGCCCCAGGAGGGGGTTCTTCAGAGTGTCCAGCCCCAGGAGGGGGTTCTTCAGAGGGTCCAGCCCCAGGAGGGGGTTCCGAGGGTCCAGCCCCAGGAAGGGGATCCGAGGGTCCAGAGCCAGAGGGTCTACAGAGTGCTGCCCAGCCAGAGGGTCTACAGAGTGCTGCCCAGCCAGAGGGTCTACAGAGTGCTGCCCAGCCAGAGGGTCTACAGAGCGCTGCCCAGCCAGAGGGTCTACAGAGCGCTGCCCAGCTAGAGGGCCTTCAGAGCGCTGCCCAGCCAGAGGGCCTTCAGAGCGCTGCCCAGCCAGAGGGCCTTCAGAGCGCTGCCCAGCCAGAGGGCCTTCAGAGCGCTGCCCAGCCAGAGAGCCTTCAGAGCGCTGCCCAGCCAGAGGGCCTTCAGAGCGCTGCCCAGCCAGAGGGCCTTCAGAGCGCTGCCCAGCCAGAGAGCCTTCAGAGCGCTGCCCAGCCAGAGAGCCTTCAGAGCGCTGCCCAGCCAGAGAGCCTTCAGAGCGCTGCCCAGCCAGAGAGCCTTCAGAGCGCTGCCCAGCCAGAGAGCCTTCAGAGCGCTGCCCAGCCAGAGAGCCTTCAGAGCGCTGCCCAGCCAGAGAGCCTTCAGAGCGCTGCCCAGCCAGAGAGCCTTCAGAGCGCTGCCCAGCCAGAGAGCCTTCAGAGCGCTGCCCAGCCAGAGAGCCTTCAGAGCGCTGCCCAGCCAGAGAGCCTTCAGAGCGCTGCCCAGCCAGAGAGCCTTCAGAGCGCTGCCCAGCCAGAGAGCCTTCAGAGCGCTGCCCAGCCAGAGAGCCTTCAGAGCGCTGCCCAGCCAGAGAGCCTTCAGAGCGCTGCCCAGCCAGAGAGCCTTCAGAGCGCTGCCCAGCCAGAGAGCCTTCAGAGCGCAGCCCAGCCCCGTGAAGAGGGGGCTCTTGCCTCAGCCCAGCCCCGTGAAGAGGGGGCTCTTGCCTCAGCCCAGCCCCGTGAAGAGGGGGCTCTTGCCTCAGCCCAGCCCCGTGAAGAGGGGGCTCTTGCCTCAGCCCAGCCCCGTGAAGAGGGGGCTCTTGCCTCAGCCCAGCCCCGTGAAGAGGGGGCTCTTGCCTCAGCCCAGCCCCGTGAAGAGGGGGCTCTTGCCTCAGCCCAGCCCCGTGAAGAGGGGGCTCCTGCCTCAGCCCAGCCCCGTGAAGAGGGGGCTCCTGCCTCAGCTCAGCCCCGTGAAGAGGGGGCTCCTGCCTCAGTTCAGCCCCGTGAAGAGGGGGCTCCTGCCTCAGTTCAGCCCCGTGAAGAGGGGGCTCCTGCCTCAGTTCAGCCCCGTGAAGAGGGGGCTTCTGCCGTAGTTCAGCCTCGTGACAAGGGGGCTTCTGCCTTAGTTCAGCCCCGTGACGAGGGGGCTTTGAGCATTATGTCAATTTCAGAAGAAGAATCTAGCACTCTCGTTTCTCACAACACAGGCCATATATCTAGACACATAGGCACTGTTGTAGTCCTGGGTTCCAATTCTACTACTAACCTGTTGGCTCACGATTTGGGTACAGCCCAGTCCCCCAGGACTTCCAGGAAGGACCAAATCCAAAAAGTACCATCCAAGCCTCTAATCCAAGTTCAGTTAGGATCATCATATATTTCTGACCAGTCTTCTGAAAGTCTGTCCCCTCATCCTGATGATCCATCTCCAGTGTTTCCAGAAAATCAAGTTTCCACTTCACAGAATTCATCCAACGCTCCATCTTTGGATTACTTTGATGGAGATTTAACGCAATACTATGCACTAGTTAATCGATATGTTTCTATGATGGAGACAGATCTTTCCCTCGGAATTACTCCATCCAACATAGTTAAACTTTTATTCCTGACCTTCAGAGGAGAAGCCGCGGCTTGGGCTAGTCCACTAATTGAGACCAATGACCCAGTTCTTCTTAATCTTGTGGCCTTCAGTGAAATGGTAATTAAGAAATTCAATTCATGGTCTTACCAGTCTTCAGTCCCAAATGAGGCTCCTGCCCAGCCGGGGTCATCCAAGGTTCCCATCTATCTTGATTCATCCGAGAATCCTGTTGCCAGCTTTGAGACTCCAGCAATCAGCTTACCTGTTGGTTTTCTTCAGCTCCAGTCTATTGTTCCTACTGGGAAATCCACAAAAAGGAGAAAGAAGAAAAAGGGAAAATCTAAGTTGAAAGCCTCTGTTGGACTTCCTTTGCAGCATGAGGATACCGTGATATGCCCTCTACCTTTTGATTCAGACTCTGACATGTGTTGAGCGTCTGGAATCCGCTCCTTAGGGAGGGGGTACTGTCACAATCCCATGTAGTTTCTACTCCATGCCTGGGGTGGCGCTCTCTGCTCTGGTGTTCAGAGTTCTGCTCTGTATCTGCATCTTGATTAGTAGCTGCTACCACAGCTGTGAGCAGCACCTGTACTCGCTACTTAGGCCAGCCACACAGGCTCCCTGGTGCCAGTTCATCAAGTCAAGATTGTTACAGCTCCTGGTCCTGGTCATGCTGATCTCTGCTGCTAAATCGACCAAAGAACTGCCAGTGCTCTTGTTCCCGGCGAGTTTCTCCGCAGTCTACCCCAGTGTCTCCGGTGCTTCCAGCAATAACTGCTGCACAGCTTCCAGCGTTCTCAAGCAGCTTCTGGACTTTAATGTGTCTCGGTCATCAGCGTGCTGGGAGTCAGTGTCTGCATCAGAGTCTTTAATTGTTATTTTCAAGTTCCTAGAATCATCAGTGTCTCCAGTCACCGTTTGCTACTCTGCAAACCATCAGTGTCTTTAATTGTTATTTTCAAGTTCCTGGAATCATCAGCGTCTTCAGTCACCGTTTACTACTCTGCAAACCATCAGTGTCTTTAATTGTTATTTTCAAGTTCCTAGAATCATCAGTGTCTCCAGTCACCGTTTGCTACTCTGCAAACCATCAGTGTCTTTAATTGTTATTTTCAAGTTCCTGGAATCATCAGCGTCTTCAGTCACCGTTTACTACTCTGCAAACCATCAGTGTCTTTAATTGTTATTTTCAAGTTCCTAGAATCATCAGTGTCTCCAGTCACCGTTTACTACTCTGCAAACCACCAGTGTCTTTAATTATTATTCTCAAGTTCCTGGAATCATCAGCGTCTTCAGTCACCATTTACTACTCTGCAAACCACCAGTGTCTTTAGTTATCATTCTCAAGTTCCTGGAATCATCAGCGTCTTCAGTCACCATTTACTACTCTGTAAACCACCAGTGTCTTTAACCATTATTCTTAAGTTCCTTAACTCATCAGCATCTTCACTCACCATTTACAAGTCTGCAAATCACCAGTGTCTTCAATCATCATTTACAAGTTCCTTAACTCATCAGCATCTTCAGTCACCATTTACAAGTCTGCAAATCACCAGTGTCTTCAATCATCATTTACAAGTTCCTTAACTCATCAGCATCTTCAGTCACCATTTACAAGTCTGCAAATCACCAGTGTCTTAAATCATCATTCACAAGTTCCTTAACTCATCAGCACCTTTAGTCACCGTTCACAAGTTTACAAATCATCAGTGTCATCCTGTGTTCCAGTTACAGTGCAATCCTGCAACCCTGGTACGTGCATACTCTACCACAGTCTACATCATTCTCATGTACTCACAGTTTCCTGGCATCCCATGTCCCCTCAGTTTTCCCTTTTGTGTTCTCTAGTTATTCCTGCTTTATATTTATTGTTTACAGTTGTACGTTGCTTTAATAAACTAGTTATTATTCCGTGAACCTCAGTCCCTGCTAATATGTTTTCACACTGGGAGATCCAAACGAATTCTGACAACCCCAAAAAAAGAAATGTAAATGGTCTGAGGAGAAATGTAAACTTGCCAATATGCCATTTACGACACGGAGTGGCAAGGAACGGCTAAGGCCCTGGCCTATGTTCATGACTAGTGGTTCAGCTTCACATGACGATGGAAGCCCTCATCCTCCCACTAGAAAAATTAAGAGTTAAGCTGGTAAAAGCACTGAAAAGAACTGTGCATTCTGAGATGTTATCACAAATCCCTAAGGAGAGTCCAAGTGTGTCGGCGGTTGCGATGCCTGACCTTCCCAACACTAGACGGGAAGAGGTGGCTCCTTCCACCATTTGCACGCTCCCTGCAAGTGCTGGAAGGAGCACCCATATCCACACCAGGATGAGGATATGGGTGTTGCTGGTGCTGAGGAGGAAGTTGACGATGAGGATTCTGATGGTGATGTGGTTTGTTTAAATGAGGCACTGGGGGAGACACCTGTTGTCCGTGGGATGAAGAAGCCCATTGTGATGCATTAGCAAAATACCAAAAAAGGCACCTCTTCGGTGTGGAATTATTTCTCCACAAATCCAGACAACAGGTGTCAAGCCGTGTGTTGCCTCTGTCAATCGGTAATAAGTAGGAGTAAGGATGTTAACCACCTAGGAACATCCTCCCTTATACGTCACCTGCAGTGCATTCATCAGAAGTCAATGTCAAGTTGTGAAACTTTTGGTAAGAGCATAAGCAGTCCAATGACACCTAAATTCCTTATTCCTCTTGTACCCAAGCACCTGCAAGCCACACCACCAACTCCCTCAACGTCAACTTCCTCCTCAGCCATGAACATCAGTAGTCCTGCAGGCCATGTCCCTGGCAAGACTGACGTGTCCTCTCCTAACCGGGATTCCTCGGGAGGATCCTTGAGTGGTACGCCTACTGCTGCTGGAAGTCGATTGTCATCCCAGAGGGGAAGTAGGAAGACCACTTGTACTACTTTAACTAAGCAATTGACTGTCTAACAGTCCTTTGTGAGGAAGATGAAATATGACAGCAGTCATCCTTCTGCAAAGCGGATAATTGTGGCCTTGACACTTATGTTGGTGTTAGACGTGCGTCCAGTATCCGCCATTAGTTCAGTGGGATTTAGACAATTGATGGAGGTATTGTGTCCCCGGTACCAAATCCCATCTAGGTTCCACTTCACTATGCAGGCAATACCGAGAATGTACAGAGACGTCAGAAAAAGTGTCGCCAGTGTCCTAAAAAATGCGGTTGTATCCAGTGTCCAGTCCACTTAACCATGGACATGTGAACAAGTGGAACAGGGCAGACTAAGGATTATATGACTGTGACAGCCCACTGGGTAGATGTATTGCCTCTCGCAGCAACAACAGCAGCAGCGGCACCAGTAGCAGCATCTTGCAAATCCAAACTCGTTTTTAGGCAGGCTACGCTGTGTATCGCCACTTTCAGTAAGAGGCACACCGCTGACAACCTCTTACGGAAACTGAGGGACATCATTGCGCATTGGTTTACCCCACTTAGACTCTCCTGGGGATTTGTGATATCGGACAACGCCACCAATATTGTGCGTGCATTACATCTGGGCAATTCCAGCACGTCCCATGTTTTGCACATACAATTAATTTGGTGGTGCAGAATTTTTTGAAAAATTACAGGGGTGTACAGGAGATGCTGTTGGTGGGCCGAAAAATTGCTGGCCACTTTCGACATTCTGCCACTGCGTGCTGAAGACTGGAGCACCAGGAAACACACCTGAACCTGCCCTGCCCTCAACTAAAGCAAGAGGTGGTAACGAGGTAGAATTCAACACTCTATATGCTTCAGAGGATGGAGGAGCAGCAAAAGGTCATTAAGGCCTATACATCCACCTATGATATAGGCAAAGGAGGGAGAATGCACCTGACTCAAGCGCAGTGGAGAATGATTTCCGTCTTGTGCAAGGTTCTCCAACCCTTTGAACCTGGCACACGTGAAGTCAGTTCAGATACTACTAGCTTGAGTCAGGTCATCCCCTCATCAGGCATTTGCAGAAGCAGCTGGAGAAATTAAAGGAGGAGCTAAGAAGGAGTGATTCCGCTAAGTATGTGGGACTTGTGGATGGAGCCCTTCATTCGCTTTGCCAGGATTCAAGGGTGGTCAATCTGTTGAAATCAGAGCACTACATTTTGGCCACCGTGCTCGATCCTAGGTTTAAAGCCTACGTTCTATCTCTTTCCGGCAGACACAAGTGTGCAAAGGTGCAAAGACCTGCTGGTGAGTAAATTGTCACCTCAAGTGTAATGTGACCTGTCAACAGCTCCTCCTTCAATTTCTAAGATTTCCTAGCCCACCCAGTGGCGGTGATGCAGGGCAGTCAGGAGCAAAAGCTGACATCTGGTCCGGACTGAAGGACCTGCCAATGATTACTGACATGTCTACTGTCACCATTGAAAGAATGGTGGAGGATTATATGAGTGACAGCATCCAAGTAGGCATGTCAGACAGTCCGTATGTATACTGGCATGAAAAAGAGGCAATTTGGATGCCCATGCACAAATTGGCTTTATTTTACCTAAGTTGCCCCTTCCCTCCAGCGTGTACTCCGAAGGAGTGTTTAGTGCAGGCGGTAACCTTGACTTCGATCGGCATAGGAGGTTACTTCCACAAAATGTGGAGAAGATGATGTTCATCAAAATGAATGATAAATTCCTCCAGGAAGACCTTGACCAGCAATTGTCTACAGAAAGTACACAGGGACCTGTGATGGTGGATTCCAGTGGGGACGAATTACTGTAAAACTCTGTGAGGAGGGAAATGTACACAGTGAAAGGGGTGAGGAATCAGAGGATGAGGATGAGGTGGACATCTTGCTTCTGTAGAGCCAGTTTGTGCAAGGAGAGATTGATTGCTTCTTTTTTGTTGGGGGCCCAAACAAACCAGTCATTTCAGCCACAGTCATGTGGCAGACCCTGTCGCTGAAGTGATCGGTTTGTTAAAGTGTGCATGTCCTGTTTATACAACATAAGAGTGGGTGGGAGAGCCCAAGGACAATTCCATCTTGCACCTCTTTTTCTTCTTTGTATCATATGCTGTTTGGGACTATATTTTTAAAGTGCCATCCTGTCTGACACTTCCGTATATGTCCAGTGGTACTGCCATATAATTCCAGTGATACTGCCGTATATGTCCAGTGGTACTGCCATATAATTCCAGTGATATTGCTGTATAATTCCAGTGATATTGCTGTATAATTCCAGTGGGAATTGTTTATGCCGCTTGGCTTAGTCAGACGGCTACCTCATTGCACCTCTTCTACATCTTTGCATGAGGTGCTGTTTGGGGCCTAGTTTTTGAAAAGTGCCATCCTGTCTGCCACTGCAGTGCCACTCCTAGATGGGCCAATTGTTTGTGTCGCTTGGCTTAGTCATACAGCTACCTCATTGCACCTCTTCTACATTTTTGCATGAGGTGCTGTTTGGGGCCTTTTTTTTTTTATCTGCTCTCCTGTCTGACACTGCAGTGCCACTCCTAGATGGGCCAGGTGTTTGTTTAGTCCTCTTGTGCAGAGCCAGATTAACAATGGGGCGGATGGAGCTGCAGCTCCAGGCCCCCCAATGAAAATAGGCCCAGAGGGATCCGCTGGAGTCTGGCAGCGTGTACAGGGAAAAAAATATTTTCCTGTTTCAGCCAGCGCCAGAAGCCATCGGAGGTCCCGCACCCCTTCCAACACCCCCACCATACACCCTCCTGTCCGGCTACAGCTAGTATGCTGGAATAACCACATACAATCTCTATGCTCGAAGTACCTCTCAGACAGTGCTCTGGCTGATGCTGCATATACAGACCACACCCTTCTTTATCAGTTGGTGGATAGAGAGGGGGGGGGCGGCTCGGGATGCTGCATGTGCAATCCCACACGCCACTTGCACCTCTGATACTTGGGCTTCCGGCTCCGCCTCCCAGCTAAGGATGTGGCTCCAGGAATGGAGGAGGTGGCGGCTATGAGAACAGGTCGGGAGCAGGCACACCGGCGCTGCAGCATCCAATGGGTTCGTGACGCTTTGTGTAATGAGATGTATTGTAGCTGTAGAGCTGGGTGCCGGCATGTGTTCTGCCGCACACCCTGTCTGTGCTGGACCTCCTTATCATGCATCACTGCCTGTGTCCACCAGCAGTATCCCTATAGTACTGGAGCACTGCCTTTGTACTGGATGCAGTGGTTCATTTGTGTAACCCCCAGTTCCTCTCTCCCATAACACTGCCTACTCTTCATGCTAGGTGAAGGTCCATTGAGCACATAGGTGAGGTGCAGGGGTATGAGACGAAAGGAGGTAGTGAGGTGCATGGGTATGAGGAAGGAGTGAGGTGCAGGAGTATGAGAAGGAAGGAGGTAGTGAGGTGGAGGGGTATGAGGAAGGAGTGAGGTGCAGGGGTATGAGAAGGAAGGAGGTAGTGAGGTACAGGGGTATGAGGAGGAAGTGAGGTGCAGGGGTATGAGAAGGAAGTGCAGGACGAAAGAAGGATAGAGGGTATAGGGGGTAAGTATAGGAAGGAGGAAGTAAGAGTAGCAGGGGTGACACATGAGACATTTAGAAAAGCTAAATTAAAACAAATACTGTATAGGGAAGAAGATGATGAACACAGGTTAGATAACTATAATATATAATATGGTTTCTTTTATACTATATACTGATTTTACTTTATCAAAATCCTTACAGTTTCTGGGATTCTAGGTATACCCCAGATCCCCGGCCGTTCTATTAATTTGTGGACACCCCCACTTCTAAGTTCCCACTTGGACCACTACATACAACAACAACAATAATAACAGCAAAAACAGAGTACCCGATACAGCACTCTTATTATTGTTGTATGGGCTGGACTGAAGGGGGTATACACAGGCGGCTCCCTCAGGGGCTAGACCATCTGAGTGATATTGTGCATGCTACCCTGCAGCTGTGGCACAAGGGCAGAGTGACGGCCTCTATCTTTTTTGGCTCCTTCTCCACGCACAGGCTTTGTCGGGACCCTCCGCCTCTGACTGTGGGAGCAGGCTCTCTGAGCAGCTTACATAGCCAAAGCAAGACCCAGATCAAGAACAAGTGGTGAGTGGGGCTGGAGGGAGGGGTGTTATAATACACTATGCAGATTACGTACTGTATAAACTGTAATATTATCAGTTATAGTATTTATATAGTGAGTGCCAACTACCTCCTCCCACCAGTGATGAATTCAAGGATGTGTCCTGGCCCTGGCCCCTCTATCCTGCCCCTTCCACCTCAATCCTGTCCCCTCTGTCCTGCCCCTGTCCCTATTGTTTTGGTCCCTCTGTTCTGGTCCTGTCACTTCCGTCCTGCCTCTCTCCCCTCAGTCCTGGTCCTGTCACTCTGTCCTGGTCCCATCCCTGTCACCTCTGTCCCTCTCCTCTCTTTCCTGCCCCTGTCACCTCTGTCCTGTCACCTCTGTCCTGTCCCCTCTGTCCTGGTCCTATCACCTCTCTCCTGAACCCTCTTTCCTGTCCCTGTCACCTCTCCTAGTCCTGTCATTTCTTTACTGTCCCTCTCCACTCAGTCCTGGTCCTTTCCCTGTCACTTCTGTCCTTGTCCTTCTGTCCTGGTCATATCCCCTCTGTCCCTGCCACCACTGTTCTGGTCCTGGGACCTCTGTCCTGTCCCTGTCCACTCTATTCTTGTATTTTCACCTCTGTCCATGTCCCCATTGTCCTGTTCCTGTCTCTTCTGTCCCTGCCACCACTGTCCTGGTCCTGGTACCTCTGTCCTGTCCCTGTCACCTCTCCTAGTCCTGTCATTTCTGTCCTCTCCCTCTCCGCTCAGTCCTGGTCCTTTCCCTGTCACTTCTGTCCATGTCCCCATTGTCCTGTTCCTGTCCCCTCTGTCCTTGCCACCACTGTTCTGGTCCTGGGACCTTCGTCCTGTCCCCTCTATTCTTGTCCTGTCACCTCTGTCCTTGTCCCCACTGTCTTGGTCCTGTCTCCTCTGTCCCTGCCACCACTGTCCTGGTCCTGGTACCTCTGTCCTGTCCCTGTCCCCTTTATTCTTGTCCTGTCACCTCTGTCCTTGTCCCCACTGTCCTGTTCCTGTCACCTCTGTAACATTGGATGGAAAGTTAGAAGGTATCTAGAGAACAATGAAGTACTTAGGAAAGAATCGAGGGGGGAAGTGGTTAAGTAAAGAGGGGTCTATTTATTATTGTTCATATCTTTGTTAAGAAAGTGTTCCACCTATACAGCAATAAACCCTGCCAGAGGAACTATATTTAAGAATGTTTCTCTGGATGTTGATAGCAGGGAAAGCTCAAAGATAGAAAAAAGCTACTACGCTATTGCTGTTGCTGCAGGAGGCGTCTATAGGAAGTAGATGCCACCTGATAGTTTAACAGATCGGAAAACAGCTTCGGATCACCGTCATGACCATCGGTTGCAAAGGTAGCAATGGAGGCAGCAGTAGGAGTGGACAGTCTGAGTAAGCTGAAGTGAGCGCTATCATAGGACTCGTTCTGCACATGTGCAGACCCACAACAATTGGGAGTTGTATGACGGGTTTGCGTACAACTCTGAATTAGCCCCATACTCCCTTGTTTCAGTAGATGGCTGCTCTCTCCCAGTATACCAGATAGATGGTGAATCCAATAAGTAGATCTATAAAAGCGGTAGGCTAAAAGGCAATGCACATTGTGCTTTGACTGGCAGGAACTCAGCAAAGCCAGGAAGGCTTTGCGGAAGCTGGGAAAGGCTTTTGGCATCTATAGATGGCGTAAGCGATACAGTTACAAACAGCAGTAAGCTAAGCTTACTGCTGTTTGCTAAATACATGATGCATAACACACAAACCCACAGAACTGGTTACACTCCCTGCAGTGGCATAAAATAGGCCCTTCATAAATTTCAGCTCCAGGCCCATGTGGACCTTAATCTGGCACTGCTCTTGTGTCGCTTAGCTTAGTCATACAGCCACCTCGGTGCAACCTTTTGGCCTAAAAACAATTGTGTGAGGTGTTCAGAATAGACTGGAAATGAGTGGAAATTAATGTTATTGAGGTTAATAATACCATAGGATCAAAAGTACCCCAAAATTCTGTGATTTTAGCTGTTTTTATGTTTTGTTTCCAAAAATCATCCAGATCCAAAACCAAAACCAAAACACGAAAGGGTGGTTTTGGCAAAACCAATCCAAAACCAAAACGCGAAAGTGAAACTAGAACCAAAACCAAAACACAAAACACGAAAAGTGCCAGCCGCACATCTCGTAGCAAGCGTAACAGACTTTTGACCGCTCCTGAAATAGGAAGGGTGTTGCAGAAAAGTCGTTCCCAGCCTGTGTCTGATAGGACGGTGGCCAGGCACTTGCAAGAATATGGCCTTAGTGGTAGGGTTGCGGTAAGAAAACCACTTCTACGTGCTACAATCGTAGCAAAGAGATACGCATGGGCTAAAAAGCATAAGGATTGGAGAAAGTAACAGTGGAAGAGGATGCTTTGGAACGACAAATCAAAATTTGAACTTTTTGGCTTGCAGCGCCGGGCTTCTGTGCGTCCTATTCCAGGTGAGAGCTTTCTCCCAGACTGTGTAGCGCCAACAGTTAAGCATGGAGGGCAATGTGATGGTTTGGGGATGTTTCGCAGGCAACCAAGTTGGTGACTTGGTCAGAATCAATGGAATAATGGCTCAAAAGGTGTACCACAACATATTAGTGCATTATGCTATTCCCTCCGGAAGATGACTTGTGGGTCAGAACTTCGTTTTCCAACAAGATAACGATCCAAAACATACGTCCAAGTTGTGTACTAATTATTTGTAAAATAAAAAAGACGCTCAAGTCGTAACAAAAATGGAATGACCACCTCAATCACCAGATGTTTCACTCATGGAGCTTTTGTGGGAAGAACTAGACAGTGAAGTCTGCAAACAGATGCCTACCATACTGAAGGCCTCTGGGAGGCTCTTCAAAGCTGCTGAAGTTGAATGGATCGCCAAAAGCTTGAAAAATTGGTAAATAGGATGCCAAGGATATGCAAAGCACTTATTAAAGAATAGGGTCGTCACTTCGCTGAAAGCAGGCTGCCTAAATCAACTTGCCTAACAGTCAAAACAAGTATATTTTTTGTTTCCTTATTGCTCAAACACTTGTTTATTTTGTAAACAAAATTCCTTAAACTATACTGGTGTGCTCAGACTTTTGACAAGTACTGTATGTATCCAAGCAGAGGCAGAGGTCACAGTGTTAGTGGCTGTGTGAGTGCTGTGTGCAGGTAGGTTGATTGTGCAATAGTGTTCGGCATATGTGCAAGGGGCATTATGTCTGTCATGCGTTTAAATGCATTAATAATGTGCGGCATACAGTATGTGTAAGGGGCACTATGTGTGTCATTATGTGTATGAAGGCATTAATAATGTGCAGCATATGTGTAAGGGGCTTTATGTGTGTCATGTGTATAAGGACATTGATAATGTGCAGTGTATGTGTAAGGGACATTATGTGTATAAGGGCATTAATAAAGGTTGGCATGTGTAAGGGGCATTACTGTGTGGTAGTATGTGTATAAAAGCATTACCATTGTGTGGCATTATGTGTATAAGGTGCTCTACTGTGTGGCGTAACGTATAGAAAGGACACTACTGTGTGGTCTAATGTGAATAAAGAGCAATATGGTGTGGTATAATGTGAATAAGGAGCAATTCAGTGTGATGTAATGTGAAAAAGGGGCACTCCTGTGAGGAGTAATGTACATAAGGTAAAGTGGTTCTACATTGTGATGTAACGTGGATAAGGGATAATATCGCATGATATAATGTGAATAAAGTTGCACTACTGTGTGGTGTAGTTTGAATTGGGGGGATTGTTGTGTGGCCATGCCCCTTCCCAGCAAGAACACATCCCTTTTGTGCACAATGTGTTTCTATTTAAAATATAGTGGGTAGGAGCACCAAAATGAAGATTGCTATGGGTGAGGGGTGAAAGGTGATGGGTCAGAGGGAGAGGGTGCTGGGTCAGAGGTGGAAATAGCGGCGGTGCTAGTGGGCACCAGCCAAAATATTGCCTAGGGCATCATATTGGTTAGGGCCGGCTCTGTCTGCTGCCCATTATGTCACACATCTGGGATGCACATCTATAGGTCTAACCATTGATGGTTATCTAGTCGATATTTTAATACCATTAATGATAAACACCGATGATACCATTGATGTAGATAATCGATTATTAACTCATTGATGGCCTTCTCTCCTGCAGCAGTAATGGCTAACAGTTTACTGAATGCAGCAACATTGTTTCTACAATTGTCACTTATGCTGTGTTTCCAAAACACTCCTAAAATACTATCTACCATTAAATTCAATGTCCTCTTACCACTAATTTTAGCTGAACTGCTGACACTATTGGAAGTATTCAGTTGTTCCTTGGCTAATTACAAAACTGAATAAAAACTAGAGATGAGCGGGTTCGGTTCTCAGAGAACTGAACCCTACCGGACTTTGCCTTCCGAGTTCGGTATTGAGCCCGGCTCGGGTTTTTCCCGCCTGACTCGGAAACTTGTACGCGGCAAAACGTCATCATCCCACTGTCGGATTCTCGTATGATTTGGATTCCATATAAGGAGCTGCGCGTCGCGGCCATTTTCACTCCAGTCTCGGAGAGTGTATTGAGAGGACGTGTCCTCAGTGTTCAGTGTCTGTGTGGGGGCGGGAAAGTGGGGTGGCGAGTCTTGTGCTGCTCAGTCCAGTACAGTGTAGTCAGTGTATTGTGCTGCATCAGTCCAGCCAGTCACAGTGTTGGTGTCCTCTCCTGCCAGTGTAGCTGTACAAAGTGGTGCTGTGTTGTGCTGTCCAGTCAGTGTATTGTGCTGCATCAGTCCAGCCAGTCACAGTGTTGGTGTTCTCTGCTGCCATATATCCAGTGTAGCAGTATAAAGTGGTGCTGTGTTGTGCTGTCCAGTCCAGTGTAGTCAGTGTATTGTGCTGCATCAGTCCAGCCAGTCACAGTGTTGGTGTTCTCTGCTGCCATATATCCAGTGTAGCAGTATAAAGTGGTGCTGTGTTGTGCTGTCCAGTCCAGTGTAGTCAGTGTATTGTGCTGCATCAGTCCAGCCAGTCACAGTGTTGGTGTCCTCTGCTGCCATATATCCAGTGTAGCAGTATAAAGTGGTGCTGTTTTGTGCTGTCCAGTCCAGTGTAGTCAGTGTATTGTGCTGCATCAGTCCAGCCAGTCACAGTGTTGGTGTTCTCTGCTGTAATATATCCAGTGTAGCTGTATAAAGTGTTGTTGTGTTGCATCAGACCAGTGGTAGTGTCCTGTCTCATCAGTCATTCCAGTGACGTTATACGCTGCTGCTATATGTCCACTGCTGCCGTATTATAATAATTACAACAACAACAACCACAAGTCCCTTACAGTGTTGATGTGTTGTGCTGCATCAGTCCAGTGGTAATGTCCTGTCTCAGTCATTCCTGTGCCGCATATTGTCTTATATAACTCCCAAAAAATAATGGAGAACAACAATTTTGAGGATAATATAGGGAAAGATCAAGAAGAACCACTTACTCCTGGTGCTGAAGCTGCTGCCACTAGCCATGACATAGACCAGAGCTGGCCCTAGGCATAGGCAAACTAGGCAATTGCCTAGGGCATCTGGTATGCCTGGGGCACAAACAGCTTCTGCTGATTAAAATTATATGCGGCATGCCTATATTCTGTGTGTAGCATTTTGTATGCTGATACATCCACAGTAACACACAGTATATAGGCATGCCGCATATCATTTTAATTAGCAGAAGCTGCTTGTGCATCCTAGCCACATAGCAATGCAAATAAGGGGCACTATTGTGTCATTATGTGTATAAGGGCACAAATAATGTGTGGCATATGTGTAAGGGACATTATGTGTGTCATTATGTGTATAAGGGCATTAACAATGTGCGGCATATGTGTAAAGGAAATTATGTGTATAAGAGCATTAATAAGGGTTGGCATGATGTGTAAGGCACATTATGTTTATAAGGACTTTAATAATGTGTGTCATGTGTAAGGGGCATTACTGTGTGGTATTATGTGTATAAATGCATTACCAATGTGTGACATTAAGGGTATAAGGTGCTCTACTGTGGGGTGTAACATATAGAAATGGCACTACTGTGTGGTGTAATGTGAATAAGGAGCAATATGGTGTGGTGTAATGTGAATAAGGAGCAATATGGTGTGGTGTAATGTGAATAAGGAGCAATTCAGTATGATGTTATGTGAATGAGGGGCACTACTGTGAGGAGTAACATATATAAGGTAAAGTGGTACTACTGTGTGATGTGATGTGAATAAGGGATACTATTGCATGATCAATTGTGAATAAAGTTGCACTACTGTGAGGCATAATTTGAATTGGAGGTACTATTGTGTGGGCATGCCCCTTGCCAGCAAAAACACATCCCTTTTTGGCCTGTGCACCGAATGTGCGAACTGTTCTTATTTAAATTACAGGGGGTAGGAAAACAAAAAAAGGACTGCTATGGGTGAGGGGTGATGGTGCTGGGAAAGGGTTGCAGGGTCAGAGGCGGAACTAGAGGTTGTGCTGGGGGCACCAGCCAAAATCTTGCCTAGGGCATCATATTGGTTAGGGCCGGCTCTGACATAGACGATGAAATGCCATCAACGTTGTCTGCCAAGGCCGATGCCCAATGTGATAGTAGAGGGCATGTAAATCCAAAAAGCCAAAGTTCAGTAAAAAGACCCAAAAAATAAATTTAAATGGTCTGAGGAGA
Organism: Pseudophryne corroboree; assembly: GCF_028390025.1. Lineage (NCBI taxonomy): Eukaryota > Metazoa > Chordata > Amphibia > Anura > Myobatrachidae > Pseudophryne > Pseudophryne corroboree. The sequence goes on along the minus strand of NC_086455.1, from coordinate 82,946,181 downwards.
AACGTAAACTTGCCAATATGCCATTTATGACACGGAGTGGCAAGGAACGGCTGAGGCCCTGGCCTATGTTCATGACAATGGAAGCCCTCATAACTGAGGCCTTAACACTTATGTTGGTGTTAGACGTGCATCCGGTATCCGCCATTAGTGCAATGGGATTTAGACAATTGTTGGAGATATTGTTTCCCCAGTACCAAATCCCATCTAGATTCCACTTCACTAGGCAGGCGATACCGAGATTTTGCCATTTAATTCCAGTGATTTTGAAGTATAATTATTAATTACAGTGATTTTGCCAATTCCAGTGATTTGGACGTATAATTCCAGTGATTTTGCAGTATAATTCCAGTGATTTGGACGTATAATTATTAATTACAGTGATTTTGCCAATTAATTACAGTGATTTGGATGTATAATTACAGTGATTTGGACGTATAATTCCAGTTGGAATTGTTTGTGTTGCTTGGCTTAGTTAGTGCGGCGGTGCGCAGGGGCGGATTGGGACGGTCAAAATGTCCTTGACCATTAATGGCCATCTGGCAAGGGTGTCATACCCGCATCCCTTGCAACCCTGGTGTTGCACCCGCGCTGCCTGCCCACTATTACGCCGATGAAGGCCCATGGTGTTCAGCGGCATGACTTCACTACAGCAGTGCAACTCCTACCTTGTTAGGGCTGCTGCTGGGAGTGCGACAGCGATGCTAATGCTGCTGCCTGTCCTCACCGTCCTCCGGCTCCTCTTGGCTCCCAGAAGGTGAGGCGTCTGGCAAGACACAGAGACATAGAAGGGGGTGGGGACACACACACACACAGAGACACATAAAAAAGGATGGACAGACAGAGAGACATACTGTGTAGAATGAAGGGGGAGAGGGGGGAAGTGACAGAGAAACATAGAATAAGGGGGGGGGGCAGAGAGACATAGAATGAAGGGGGGAGAGACAGAATGAAGTGGGGGAGGCTGTTCGACACAGAGTGAATGGAGGGGGCAGTGAGAGACGCAGGTGGAACACGATGGTTTGGCAGAGAGACACTGTTGTGAGATGATTATGTTGCTGAGAGATGACACAGTGGTGACAGAGATGATGGTGTGCTGAGAAATGACGCAGGGGGTAGATGATGATGTGACTGAGAGACAACACGGGGGCTGGGGTGATAATGTGGCTGAGAAATGCAGCGGGGAGATGGTATGGCTACGAGGCAATGCAGGGAGGAGATTATAGTGTGGTTGAGAGACACAAGGGAGAGACTCATACTGCGTTGAGTATTGTGAATTTGGCCTATACTGTGCGGCATAATGTCAATTTTGGCTCACACTGTGTGGCGTAATGTGAATTCGGCTCATACTGTGTGGCGTAATGTGAATTTGGCTCATACTGTGTGGCGTAATGTGAATTTGGCTCATACTGTGTGGCGTAATGTGAATTTCAGCTCATACTGTGTTGCATAAAGTGAATTTCGGCTCATACTGTGTGATGTAATGTGAATTCGGCTCATACTGTGCAACGTAATGTTAATTTCGGCTCATACTGTGTGGCGTAATGTGAATTCGGCTCATACTATGCAACGTAATGTTAATTTCGGCTCATACTGTGTGGCGTAATGTGAATTTCGCCCCATACTATGTGAAGAAGAGGCACTACTGTCAGTAGCTGGTGAGCATGGGGACATGTTTGACACATTCTGGTGTCCTGCATATATAGAGAGCTTGATGGCATAGAAGGAGGCAAATGTGGCTCAGATGGCATACTGTATGAGTAAAATTGAAACTTGTGTTATATTAAAACTCAATTATTCAGCCCCCTAAATCTCCCGTACTTTTCAGAGTGGCCTAGTCTAAATAAGGGTGTATGTGCTGGGGTTGCAAGCAGTGTGGGGGAGGGGGGAGGGGGGATATATATGCACCTAGACCCACCACTCTCTAGTTCCATCACTAGGTCAAGGATAGGTTGGGGAAGTGTAAGCAGTGATAGGGTGCAGCAACAGCTGTGACTCAGGATTACAGTATGTTGTGGCGGAAAGTTAGTACCAGCCAGTGGTCGCACCACTATGTTTTATTTAATTTCTCTGGGGTGTATTATATTTGCTTGTATTATTAGGAACTAGGGAGAAATTAGATTAAGCCATGTGATTTTAATGAGTGAATGTAAAATAGTGCTAGACACGCCCAAAAGATGGTGCACCCCCTAATAAAATTATCTGTGCACGCCTATGCTCATTGCACCTCTTCTACATCTTTGCATGAGGTGCTGTTTGGGGCCTAGTTTTTTAAACGTGCCATCCTGTCTGACATTGCAGCGACACTCCTAGATGGGCCAGGTGTTTGTGCCGCACACTTGTATCGCTTAGCTTGGTCATACAGCCACCTCGGTGCAACTTTTAGGCCTAAAAACAATATTGTGAGGTGTTCAGAATAGACTAGAAATGAGTGGAAATGAATGTTATTGAGGTTAATAATACCGTAGGAGCAAAATTACCCCCATATTCTGTGATTTTAGCTGTTTTTATGTTTTTTTAAAACATTATCCAGATCCAAAACCAAAACTCGAAAGGGTGGTTTTGGCAAAACCAAGCCATAACCAAAACACGAAAGTGGAATTAGAACCAAAGCACGAAAAGTGCCATCCGCACATCTCTAATAAAAACTTAATTTCATCAAATTTACTGTAAACCAGTTTCCAGCAAAAATGTTGCATTATGAAATTCAAGCCTTTATGAAACATGAATCCTTTAAGAACTCATTATTATATATGAATTAATCCTTTCATGTATGAATTATGATAACCTAATGTAAGATTTATTTTAAATATTTTTTTTGTCTTCAGGCTCATAAAAACAAAAAAAGTTATACATGTGACCACTTGAGTGGACTGCATGCATCTACGAAGTAAAACATTGCTCTATTACACAGGTTCTCAAACTCGGTCCTCAGGACCCCACACAGCTTCAGCTGTCTGTCTGTTGAATATATTCAAGTCTCCGTGAGTGCCGTCCAGCTGGTTCATTTGTATGTATGGTACGTCCAGGTCGGGCACCGGAGCAGGCTGTGTTTCTAAGTGTGGAGGAGTGCCGAACATCCTTGGTTTATGTATTGAATGCAGTTGGGTTCTCCAGCGTCCCTAGTCTGCATTTAGTTCTGGCACCCCAAAACTACAGTTCACCTCTTTACAGATTGACTGTGACTGCTGCCGTGCAGTTTATTAGCCAGTAAGTTGCATATTGGCTATAAGATGTCCTCAATAGAGGATCCTCCTGGTTTCAGCAATATTGTTTTACCCACGGGAGAATCATTATGCCTTACTGTGACTCTGAAGCTGAAAGCATTCTATTTGCCGATAAATTATTTGATACCATTAACAGCACTAATTCCATTGAACAAATCTCAGCACAATTGCTGAAACTAAAAAAACGGGAAGTGGATTTTTATCTGCATGGGGTGACTTTATCTGATTATTTCAGAGACAAAAAAATCCCTAGGGGATTTAGAATCCGTAATATTCCGACTATTGGACGTTATAACAATGATTTTTGCAGACGTTGGGCAGCCGTGCTCAACAAGTGTTCTTATGATTTAATCTTGTTGGTGATAGAGGAGTCCAGAAAGGAACTTAATCTGACCAAAGAAAAAATTGCACAATTTGAACAGCAGCATCTAGAGTCCATCAAGGCTGATACTTCACAGGATTGGCTGGCTGATTTGTCCACCCAGGTCGACAAATATCGATCCGACTTGATTCAGTTTAAAATATCTAAGCGAGCAACTGTGGATCGTGACTATGCAGAGCTCAAAGTCTACAGTTGGGCGTACCATAGGGGAAGTGCCCAAGACCGTAGACCCAAATTCAGAAGCCGTAGACGCCCGGACGCCGGAACAGAAAATACTAGTGAAGGTAACTCTTCGAGTGAGGTAGAAGGAACAAGTAAGACTACTTCAACACGTAAACCCCCTTTAGGGGTAACCACTCGGGCCAAAAATGCCCCTTCAAAAAAAGAGCAACCCGTCGCGGCGGCCAGTGGGCGAGGCGGGCAAAAAAAGACGTATGCCAAGAAAACATAGTCTTTAACTTGTCCACACGGATCCTGACTACGGATGAAATCCGTGTGTTAAATAAAGGACTTTCATACGTACCAACCAACATTTATGATTCCTTTAACAGCCAAGTAGACCTTTATCATTTCAGTCGGCGAGTGCGCCTGAAAGAATTCTTTGGTCCTGACTCTTTAAAACTCTATGAACCTACACCTGTACATAAGCCATCAGCTTTCGATCCACAATCTGCGAACCCTGCCATTAAGATCTTCACCTCCCACATGAGTCATTTTGTGGAATCCATTTCCCAAAATATAAATGAAGTTGCACATAATTTATCTACAGCTGAAAGAAAAGCACTTCACGATTTAGGGAGATATCAAGACATCGTGATCCGCTGCGCGGATAAGGGTGGAGGCATTGTAGTGCAGGATTTGGAAACGTACAAATCGGAAATATACAGACAACTATCGGAACCCTTGGTATACCAACTATTACAACAGGACCCCACTATGATTTACAAAAAGGAATTAGATGACATCCTGACTGAAGCAGTTTCCAATAATTTCATTACCAAAAGCATACAGGATAGTCTGACTCAAGAGTGGCCTAAAATTCCTGTGTTGTATACGATCCCGAAACTCCATAAGAATGCATCTTCACCACCGGGTCGCCCTATCATTTCTGCCCGCGACTCATTATATTATGGGGTTTCTCAATATTTAGACTTTTATTTACAACCTTTAGTGCAAAAAGAACACACTTTTTTGAAGGACACCACTGCGTTTCTTCTACTGTTGCAATCCCTTTCTCCATTACCTGACAGAAAATTGATGTGCACCATTGACGTCACCAGCCTCTACACTAGCATTCCGCAAAAAAGAGGTATGGAGGCGGTCCGTAGGTTTCTGGTACACAATGTCAACTACACTGGACCTGACATCAATTTTTTCATGACATTATTGGAACTCACTTTATCTAGAAATTATTTTGTCTTTGATGGAAAGTTCTATGCACAGACATCTGGCTGTGCTATGGGGTCATGTGTGGCCCCAAGCTTCGCCAACATTTTCATGTATGACATTGAAAAATGTTTATTTTTTGGTAATAATGAGATCTCAAATCAAATTTTTGCTTTTTGTCGCTACATCGACGATATTTTTATGTTATGGTCAGGGTCAGAAGAGTCATTTGTTGAGGCCATAACATACATCAATCAGTTAGATCCTGATATTAAATTCACATACACAATGAGTTTTACTGACATACATTTTTTGGATGTGGCAGTTCATCAGGATGATGGCAATTATTTACACACTTCTGTGTACTTCAAGGACACTGACCGAAATACAGCATTGCATGCGGATAGTCATCACCCGCCGTCGATGAAATGGGGCTTGCCCTATGGGCAATTTCTCAGAATTTTTCGCATCTGCAGCAGTAGGACAGATGCTGAAGTTCAGATTGATTTGATGATGATTAAATTTCTACAACGGGGTTATCATCTTAAGTTATTGAAAGAAGCAAAAAGTAAAGTGTTGGCCTTAGATAGACAACAAATGTTATTGAAACACTCTAAAGATCCGGTGCAGAACAAAATTATTTGGACACAAGATTATTCCACCAGCAGTTCCGAACTCATGAAGAAAGCTAGGACGATCTGGCCGATTATCTCCGAGGACAAGGCCTTACCCATGATGAGAAAACAATCCATTCTCCCCTCATATAGACGGGGTAGGAATTTGAAAGATATAGTGGTACACAACGATATCACCCACTTTACCCCAGTTAAACCCACTCATTTTCTGTCTCGTAAACCTGGTAATTTCAGGTGCTTAGGATGCACTACTTGTAGTGCACTAGAGGTTGGAGATACATTTAGACATCCACGATCTGGGAAGATGTTCAAGATAAAGTTTCCCTTAACATGTACAAGTCGTTATGTTGTCTATTATATCCGTTGCCCATGTGGAAAATTCTATGTGGGCAAAACAACTAGGCAATTTAAGGAGAGAATAGCCCTACACCGTTCTGCGATACGAGCAGCATTGGACGGCAAAGGGTCGGAACAACCGGTGGCTAGACATTTCAAGGAATGCCAGCATAGTCTAGCCACCATTAAATATAAAATGATTGATTGGATACCTCCCAACATCAGGGGTGGTAATCGTGGACGTCAATTGCTTCAGCGGGAGTCCAGATGGATCCATTGTCTTCAGACTGTTCGACCACATGGTCTTAATGAAATTTTGTCTTTTTCTAGCTTTTTAGGATAATTGTATTTACAGTATTCTTTTATGTTTGTTTAGAGCAGATTTGCACACGGCATGTTATTAACTATGGGATGTATAGCTTTATGCTATACATCATTATCTATTGGATTTACATTAATCTTCAAATATATTTGATCTCTATAAATTACAGCCGTTTGCATAAATGCTCTATTATGTGTTATATTCAATGCTTCACCGGGTCTTGCATAATGATCCCCTTCACGGAGGTGTCATGCATCTATTTTATTTTTTATTTTTTTGTTTCAGTGTATCACCATGGTGATGGTTTGCACGTTGCGGCCCCCGCCCCCAAGTGATGCCGGTCCGTAGGCGCCGACGGGAGCCAGTGACGTCATCGGTCCACGACGGGTGCGGGAGCGCACAGTCAGCACGAGGTTGGGGTAAGGTATAAATGTTTGTTATAGTACCTGTATCTGGTTGTCTTGAAAAAAGAAGTAAATTCTGAAACGTTGACAATCCACCAGCTTCAGCTGTCTGTCTGTTGAATATATTCAAGTCTCCGTGAGTGCCGTCCAGCTGGTTCATTTGTATATATATATATATATATATATATATATATATAAAATTGTATATAATATATATATAATATTGTATACCACCTACCCATTTTTTTTTTCTTCTTCTTTATACATACTACTATAGTAGCTTACTGTAGCAGTCTGCGGTGCTGCTGAGCTGACAGTGTCCAGCAGGTCCGTCATCAGTCATTACATAATAAATATATATACCTGTCCGGCTGCAGTACTAGTGATATTATATATATATATATATTGATTTCATCTCATTATCATCCAGTCTATATTAGCAGCAGACACAGTACGGTAGTCCACGGCTGTAGCTACCTCTGTGTCGGCAGTCGCTCGTCCATCCATAATTGTATACCACCTACCCGTGGTTTTTTTTTTTCTTTCTTCTTTATACATACTACTATAGTAGCTTACTGTAGCAGTCTGCGGTGCTGCTGAGCTGACAGTGTCCAGCAGGTCTGTCATCAGTCATTACATAATAAATATATCTACCTGTCCGGCTGCAGTACTAGTGTGATATTATATATATATATATATATATATATATATTGATTTCATCTCATTATCATCCAGTCTATATTAGCAGCAGACACAGTACGGTAGTCCACGGCTGTAGCTACCTCTGTGTCGGCAGTCGCTCGTCCATCCATAATTGTATACCACCTACCCGTGGTTTTTTTTTTTTCTTTCTTCTTTATACATACTACTATAGTAGCTTACTGTAGCAGTCTGCGGTGCTGCTGAGCTGACAGTGTCCAGCAGGTCCGTCATCAGTCATTACATAATAAATATATCTACCTGTCCGGCTGCAGTACTAGTGTGATATTATATATATATATATATATATATATATATATATATTGATTTCATCTCATTATCATCCAGTCTATATTAGCAGCAGACACAGTACGGTAGTCCACGCCTGTAGCTACCTCTGTGTCGGCAGTCGCTCGTCCATCCATAATTGTATACCACCTACCCGTGGTTTTTTTTTTTCTTTCTTCTTTATACATACTACTATAGTAGCTTACTGTAGCAGTCTGCGGTGCTGCTGAGCTGACAGTGTCCAGCAGGTCCGTCATCAGTCATTACATAATAAATATATATACCTGTCCGGCTGCAGTACTAGTGATATTATATATATATATATTGATTTCATCTCATTATCATCCAGTCTATATTAGCAGCAGACACAGTACTGTAGTCCACGGCTGTAGCTACCTCTGTGTCGGCAGTCGCTCGTCCATCCATAAGTATACTAGTATCCATCCATCTCCATTGTTTACCTGAGGTGCCTTTTAGTTGTGCCTATTAAAATATGGAGAACAAAAATGTTGAGGTTCCAAAATTAGGGAAAGATCAAGATCCACTTCCACCTCGTGCTGAAGCTGCTGCCACTAGTCATGGCCGAGACGATGAAATGCCAGCAACGTCGTCTGCCAAGGCCGATGCCCAATGTCATAGTACAGAGCATGTAAAATCCAAAACACCAAATATCAGTAAAAAAAGGACTCCAAAATCTAAAATAAAATTGTCGGAGGAGAAGCGTAAACTTGCCAATATGCCATTTACCACACGGAGTGGCAAGGAACGGCTGAGGCCCTGGCCTATGTTCATGGCTAGTGGTTCAGCTTCACATGAGGATGGAAGCACTCAGCCTCTCGCTAGAAAAATGAAAAGACTCAAGCTGGCAAAAGCACCGCAAAGAACTGTGCGTTCTTCGAAATCCCAAATCCACAAGGAGAGTCCAATTGTGTCGGTTGCGATGCCTGACCTTCCCAACACTGGACGTGAAGAGCATGCGCCTTCCACCATTTGCACGCCCCCTGCAAGTGCTGGAAGGAGCACCCGCAGTCCAGTTCCTGATAGTCAGATTGAAGATGTCAGTGTTGAAGTACACCAGGATGAGGAGGATATGGGTGTTGCTGGCGCTGGGGAGGAAATTGACAAGGAGGATTCTGATGGTGAGGTGGTTTGTTTAAGTCAGGCACCCGGGGAGACACCTGTTGTCCGTGGGAGGAATATGGCCGTTGACATGCCTGGTGAAAATACAAAAAAAATCAGCTCTTCGGTGTGGAAGTATTTCAACAGAAATGCGGACAACATTTGTCAAGCCGTGTGTTGCCTTTGTCAAGCTGTAATAAGTAGGGGTAAGGACGTTAACCACCTCGGAACATCCTCCCTTATACGTCACCTGCAGCGCATTCATAATAAGTCAGTGACAAGTTCAAAAACTTTGGGCGACAGCGGAAGCAGTCCACTGACCAGTAAATCCCTTCCTCTTGTAACCAAGCTCACGCAAACCACCCCACCAACTCCCTCAGTGTCAATTTCCTCCTTCCCCAGGAATGCCAATAGTCCTGCAGGCCATGTCACTGGCAATTCTGACGATTCCTCTCCTGCCTGGGATTCCTCCGATGCATCCTTGCGTGTAACGCCTACTGCTGCTGGCGCTGCTGTTGTTGCTGCTGGGAGTCGATGGTCATCCCAGAGGGGAAATCGTAAGACCACTTTTACTACTTCCACCAAGCAATTGACTGTCCAACAGTCCTTTGCGAGGAAGATGAAATATCACAGCAGTCATCCTGCTGCAAAGCGGATAACTGAGGCCTTGGCATCCTGGGTGGTGAGAAACGTGGTTCCGGTATCCATCATTACTGCAGAGCCAACTAGAGACTTGTTGGAGGTACTGTGTCCCCGGTACCAAATACCATCTAGGTTCCATTTCTCTAGGCAGGCGATACCGAAAATGTACACAGACCTCAGAAAAAGAGTCACCAGTGTCCTAAAAAATGCAGCTGTACCCAATGTCCACTTAACCACGGACATGTGGACAAGTGGAGCAGGGCAGGGTCAGGACTATATGACTGTGACAGCCCACTGGGTAGATGTATGGACTCCCGCCGCAAGAACAGCAGCGGCGGCACCAGTAGCAGCATCTCGCAAACGCCAACTCTTTCCTAGGCAGGCTACGCTTTGTATCACCGGTTTCCAGAATACGCACACAGCTGAAAACCTCTTACGGCAACTGAGGAAGATCATCGCGGAATGGCTTACCCCAATTGGACTCTCCTGTGGATTTGTGGCATCGGACAACGCCAGCAATATTGTGTGTGCATTAAATCTGGGCAAATTCCAGCACGTCCCATGTTTTGCACATACCTTGAATTTGGTGGTGCAGAATTTTTAAAAAAACGACAGGGGCGTGCAAGAGATGCTGTCGGTGGCCAGAAGAATTGCGGGACACTTTCGGCGTACAGGCACCACGTACAGAAGACTGGAGCAACACCAAAAACGCCTGAACCTGCCCTGCCATCATCTGAAGCAAGAAGTGGTAACGAGGTGGAATTCAACCCTATTTATGCTTCAGAGGTTGGAGGAGCAGCAAAAGGCCATTCAAGCCTATACAATTCAGCACGATATAGGAGGTGGAATGCACCTGTCTCAAGCGCAGTGGAGAATGATTTCAACGTTGTGCAAGGTTCTGCTGCCCTTTGAACTTGCCACACGTGAAGTCAGTTCAGACACTGCCAGCCTGAGTCAGGTCATTCCCCTCATCAGGCTTTTGCAGAAAAGCTGGAGACATTGAAGGAGGAGCTAACACGGAGCGATTCCGCTAGGCATGTGGGACTTGTGGATGGAGCCCTTAATTCGCTTAACAAGGATTCACGGGTGGTCAATCTGTTGAAATCAGAGCACTACATTTTGGCCACCGTGCTCGATCCTAGATTTAAAACCTACCTTGGATCTCTCTTTCCGGCAGACACAAGTTTGCTGGGGTTCAAAGACCTGCTGGTGAGAAAATTGTCAAGTCAAGCGGAACGCGACCTGTCAACATCTCCTCCTTCACATTCTCCCGCAACTGGGGGTGCGAGGAAAAGGCTCAGAATTCCGAGCCCACCCGCTGGCGGTGATGCAGGGCAGTCTGGAGCGACTGCTGATGCTGACATCTGGTCCGGACTGAAGGACCTGTCAACGATTACGGACATGTCGTCTACTGTCACTGCATATGATTCTCTCCCCATTGAAAGAATGGTGGAGGATTATATGAGTGACCGCATCCAAGTAGGCACGTCACACAGTCCGTACTTATACTGGCAGGAAAAAGAGGCAATTTGGAGGCCCTTGCACAAACTGGCTTTATTCTACCTAAGTTGCCCTCCCACAAGTGTGTACTCCGAAAGAGTGTTTAGTGCCGCCGCTCACCTTGTCAGCAATCGGCGTACGAGGTTACTTCCAGAAAATGTGGAGAAGATGATGTTCATTAAAATGAATTATAATCAATTCCTCCGTGGAGACATTGACCAGCAGCAATTGCCTCCACAAAGTACACAGGGAGCTGAGATGGTGGATTCCAGTGGGGACGAATTGATAATCTGTGAGGAGGGGGATGTACACGGTGATATATCGTAGGATGATGATGAGGTGGACATCTTGCCTCTGTAGAGCCAGTTTGTGCAAGGAGAGATTAATTGCTTCTTTTTTGGTGGGGGTCCAAACCAACCCGTCATTTCAGTCACAGTCGTGTGGCAGACCCTGTCACTGAAATGATGGGTTGGTTAAAGTGTGCATGTCCTGTTTATACAACATAAGGGTGGGTGGGAGGGCCCAAGGACAATTCCATCTTGCACCTCTTTTTTCTTTCATTTTTCTTTGCGTCATGTGCTGTTTGGGGAGTGTTTTTTGGAAGGGCCATCCTGCGTGACACTGCAGTGCAACTCCTAGATGGGCCAGGTGTTTGTGTCGGCCACTAGGGTCGCTTATCTTACTCACACAGCTACCTCATTGCGCCTCTTTTTTTCTTTGCGTCATGTGCTGTTTGGGGAGTGTTTTTTGGAAGGGCCATCCTGCGTGACACTGCAGTGCCACTCCTAGATGGGCCCGGTGTTTGTGTCGGCCACTAGGGTCGCTTATCTTACTCACACAGCTACCTCATTGCGCCTCTTTTTTTTCTTTGCGTCATGTGCTGTTTGGGGAGTGTTTTTTGGAAGGGCCATCCTGCGTGACACTGCAGTGCCACTCCTAGATGGGCCAGGTGTTTGTGTCGGCCACTAGGGTCGCTTAGCTTACTCACACAGCTACCTCATTGCGCCTCTTTTTTTCTTTGCGTCATGTGCTGTTTGGGGAGTGTTTTTTGGAAGGGCCATCCTGCGTGACACTGCAGTGCCACTCCTAGATGGGCCCGGTGTTTGTGTCGGCCACTAGGGTCGCTTATCTTACTCACACAGCTACCTCATTGCGCCTCTTTTTTTCTTTGCGTCATGTGCTGTTTGGGGAGTGTTTTTTGGAAGGGCCATCCTGCGTGACACTGCAGTGCCACTCCTAGATGGGCCAGGTGTTTGTGTCGGCCACTAGGGTCGCTTAGCTTACTCACACAGCTACCTCATTGCGCCTCTTTTTTTCTTTGCGTCATGTGCTGTTTGGGGAGTGTTTTTTGGAAGGGCCATCCTGCGTGACACTGCAGTGCCACTCCTAGATGGGCCCGGTGTTTGTGTCGGCCACTAGGGTCGCTTATCTTACTCACTCACACAGCTACCTCATTGCGCCTCTTTTTTTCTTTGCGTCATGTGCTGTTTGGGGAGTGTTTTTTGGAAGGGCCATCCTGCGTGACACTGCAGTGCCACTCCTAGATGGGCCCGGTGTTTGTGTCGGCCACTAGGGTCGCTTAGCTTAGTCATCCAGCGACCTCGGTGCAAATTTTAGGACTAAAAATAATATTGTGAGGTGTGAGGTATTCAGAATAGACTGAAAATGAGTGGAAATTATGGTTTTTGAGGTTAATAATACTTTGGGATCAAAATGACCCCCAAATTCTATGATTTAAGCTGTTTTTTAGTGTTTTTTGAAAAAAACACCCAAATCCAAAACACACCCGAATCCGACAAAAAAATTCGGTGAGGTTTTGCCAAAACGCGGTCGAACCCAAAACACGGCCGCGGAACCGAACCCAAAACCAAAACACAAAACCCGAAAAATTTCAAGTGCACATCTCTAATTAGTAGTCCGTGTGCTCTTGCCTCAAATAAGGCAACTTTCTTGTGTAACCAAACATTTTCTATTACTCTTATCCAATCTGCCGCGGACCAGCAGCCAGTCATTGGCTGCCGGTCCGCGGCAGATTGGAAATAGTAGCGCCGGGTCATAGGAGCCAGTGCTGCACCACCAAAGGCCGCCGACCACAGCCTCCTCCATTGCACCACTGCTGCCCTCTGCCTCCTCAGCCACCCTCAGTCCTTCTCTGCCCATAACCTCCTCCGCCCCGTGCCGACCACAGCATCCTCATGCACCGCAGACCACATCATCCTCCACTCCGGCTGCTAAATAGGTAATCTTACCCTGCTGCCCTTCTCTCTCCCTAATCCCTACTGTATGCCCTTGCTGTCCCTCTCTCTGTCACTCTCCCTGTCCCTATGTCTTTGCTGTCACTCTCCCTGTCCCTATGTCCCTGCTGTCACTTTCCCTGTCCCTCTGTCACTCTCCCTGTCGTCACTCTCCCTGAATTTTGTCTCATTCCGTGTGGCATAATGGGAATTTTCGGCTCATATTGTGTGGTTTAATGTGAATTCCGGCTCATTCTGTGTGCTAAAATGTGAATTTTGGCTCATACTGTATTCTATAATGTGAATTTCGGCTCATACCGTGTGCTATAATGTGAATTTTGGCTCATACTGTGTGCTATAATGTTAATTTCGGCTACCGTGTGCTATAATGGGAGTTTCGGCTCATTCCGTGTGCTGTGAATTTCGGCTCATACCGTGTGCTATAATGTGAATTTCGGCTCATACCGTGTGCTATAATGTGAATTTTGGCTCATACCGTATGCTATAATGTGAATTTCGGCTCATACCGTATGCTATAATGTGAATTTCGGCTCATACCGTGTGCTATAATGTGAATTTCGGCTCATACCGTGTGCTATAATATGAATTTCGGCTCCTTCTGTGTGCTATAATGTGAATTTCGGCTCATACCATGTGCTATAATGTTAATTTCGGCTCATTCCGTGTGCTATAATGTGAATTTTGGCTCATACTTTGTAGTATAATGTGAAAGGAGCACCAGTATAAGGGGTCCTACTATTGTGGTGCATAATGTGTATAAGGGGTATGTAGTGTGGTAAACTACACTAGAGGACATGCCCCCTTTTGAGTGGCTATGCCCCCTTTCCCGAAGAGAGATATTAGATATACATATATCTATCTATCTATATATATATCTATATATATATATATATATATATATATATATATATATACACATGAAACTTGTGTGGCCGACACTCCTTGTTTAAATTCTTTTTAAGAAGAGCACTAGCATTCATACTGTTTTAAATTGCTTGGAGTGCCAGATTATATATAGACACACAAACACACACACACACACACACACACACACACACACACACACACACGTGGTGTGATACGGAAGGAGGTCCATGGGGGTGACACCATAAGTTGCCATACCGGGTGACACCAACCCTAGTGACGCCTCTGGGGGGCACTACTACTGGGGCATTATCAAAGGGGCATTAATACTGGGAGCATTACCAAGTAGGAATTAATACTGGGGGCATTACCAAAAGGGGCATTAATTCAGGGGGGGCACTACTACAGGAGGCATTACCAAAGGAACATTAATACTGGGGGCACTACTACTAGGAGCAATACCAAGGGACATTAATACAGGAGGCATTACCAAAGAGGCATCAATACTGGGGGCACTACTTCTGAAGCACTACTACAGGGGAAATTACTACTGGAAGTACTACTAATGGGGGCAATACTACAGGAGGATTTACGACTGGGTTCACTACTACAGAGGGCATTACTAGGGGCACTACTACAGGAGGCATTACTACTGGGGGTACTACATAAGGGGCATCACTCCTGGTGGCATGAGACACTGCATATGGGGCACCACTAATATGGGCACTGCATAAGGGGCACTACCACTGTGGGCTTGACATAAGGGGTACTACCACTACAATGGGTATTGCATAAGGGGTACTACAGCTGTGGGCATTATGTGTCTAAAGCTGGCCATACACTTATCCGATATGGCCTCTTTTCACCCGATTCTGAGAAATCGAGTGAAAAGTGGGCAAATCAGATGAGAGCGAGATCGGACAAGCTGCACATACGACCAACGACTCAGGGCGGGCTAAGACAGCAGGGAATGGGATCGCATGCAATATGTCACATGCAAAAGGACCGCATGCAATATATCACAAGAGCTTCCCAGGTGGCTCAAGGGGCATCGCCTGCGATTTATCCCGTGGGAGTAATGTATGGGGGCCTTTAGTGCTACTACTACTACTGTGGACATTGTGTATAAGGGCCACTAATGTGGGCATTGTGTAAAAGGGGTACTACTGTACAGGGACGGATTGGGAATTTACAGTGGCCCTGGAAAATTCTGAAAGTGGCCCTACAGATGTGTCCTCATACATCCAGCCACAATACGCCATGCAGCTTGAGATGCCTGGCGTGAGTGAGCCACCAGGTCCCATGCAACTCTGCTAACGTTGGGCATCTTTCTTTGTTGAAAATGCGTCTTAGTACCAACGCAATGTGACTAGGACATAGCAGGAGACTGTGCTGATTAATGTGATATATGACACTTGTATATTGTGTGTGACTGAGTCTGTATACGGAGCACTGTGGAACTTGTATTGGAAGAAAGCTGCTGCTGCTACATTGTACACAGTCAGAGACTCAGTCACACACAATATACCAGTGTCATTTATCAAATCAATCAGCACAGTCTCCTCGTGCGTCCTGTAATTGTGACATAAAAGATGACCGACACTAGGAGATTCTCCTGCGTCCTGGCGTGCCAAGAGGGGCTGTTTGGTGTGACTGCAGTAAAGATGTATGAGGACATATATGTAGGCATGGCCAGGAGAAAATGTTGGTGAGGTTTGCAGACCATTAGCCCTAGTGCTGATAGCACTGCAGGAAACGCTATAAAGCATACCTCCCAACCTTCTAGTAGCAGCGGCTGGGACCTTTACACATGTCGGAGGTGCATGCCAGAAAAAGGGGGCATGGCCTCATGTAAAGCACAGCGCCTGCGAACCACACTAAGGGCATGCCCAGCACTCCACTCCCAGTTAGTCTCTCCATGGAATAGACGCTGCGCGCGGCATCTATTCACCGCTTGCTCTACTAAGTAGAGCAGTGGGTGACAGGGGCCTCAGAAACCCACCCACCCCTGTCCGCCCTGCCACTGAGCTCTTCCTCACATGACAAGGATGGCCTGATCTCATGATGTTAGGAGGTCCTCCATGGGTCACTCTGCTTGCTATGGCAGGCACCGGCAGACTGCCAGTCATGCAAGTGTATCACTCCTTGCAGGGCCGGTTTTACACCAATTAGGGCCCAGGGTGAAAAGTTCTAATGCACCTCCATTAAAAAATTATAATTTTACATATGCTGGTATTTTGTGTGCACTATATATAAATACACCTTACCTATATGGTGGTTTCTCTGCAGCAGGGAACCTCTTAGGAAATTGATCCTCCCAGGGCTTACAGTGTCTTCAGTCGCTATTCACTATTCATGTATATCACGTCGGGAGATGTATCTTTGTGTAGAAATATATCCATAGTCATGATCGTACAACAGAGGTTCAACCAGATTCGTGGCCTCTGTCACCTCCTGTCCCTTGTGCCCCCTCCAGCCTACTGTGTCTCTTCACTATCCAGCCCAAGGTCACTCTAGCCTCCTGCCCCATGTGACTCCAGCCTCCTGTTCCTCCAGCCTCCTGCCCCATCTCTCCAACCTCCTGCCACTGCAGGCTCCTGTCCTGTCTCTCCAGCCTCATGCCGCATCTCTCCAACCTCCTGCCTAGTCACTCCAAATTCCTGCCCCATATCTCTCAAGCTTCCTGTACACTATGTCTCCAGTCTCTTATCTCCTGTCACTCCTACCTCCTGCCACTCAAGCCTCCTGCCCCATCTCTCCAACCTCCTGCCACTGCAGGCTCCTGTTCTGTCTCTCCAGCCTCCTGCCCCATCTCTCCAACCTCCTGCCACTGCAGGCTCCTGTCCTGTCTCTCCAGCCTCCTGTCCCGTCACTCCAAATTCCTGCCCCATATCTCTCAAGCTTCCTGTCCCCAATGTCGTCAGGCTCATGCCATGTCACTCCAGCCTCTTATCTACTGTCACTCCTCCCCCCTGTGACTCCAGCCTCCTACTTGTCTTTCCAGCCACCTGCCCTGTCCCTCTTACCTCCTGCCACTCCAGGCTCCTACCCCGTCACGCCAACCTCCTGTCCCTCTAGGTCACAGCACTTAACCCAGACTGCTGGATGCTGACTGCTCTGCTTCTGATGCGTGTCTGTTGCATACTTCTGTCTTGGACTGGAGGAACTCTCTGTCTCAGGAGAAGACAGCCTCTTCTCGCAATGTCAGTAGCTTGGTGCTCCTCCTTGGGCAGGCCACTGACAGGCCCCGGCGAGCTACTTGGCATATGAGAAAACTGAAGCACTACTGAGGGCTGGCTCCCATGTGACAGGCGGTCCCACAGTCCTCACAGCTCACCGGGGCTCTTACCTGGAAGTTACACGCCCCATCCACCCCTTTTAAACATCAAGAGTTGTGAAAGCTAAGGCCATATCAAATGTATCTTTACTACAATCCCAAATACATGGAACTGGCAGAATGCTTTAATCTACAAGGGGTTTCTCAAAAGTAAGTTTCCCTATTGCAGGAGAAAAACAATGGATACGCAAGTACAGTAGCTTGTGGCTTGGAGTGACATGTGGTCTTGCGTTTTGGAGCCGCCACTGTAAAGCATGTCCGACTATAAAGTGCATTCAGAACCATTTGAATGAGGACATTAGCCGCTCATCAACTGGACCAATATTGTGTGATGAACTGAATTTCAACATGGACGCTGTCAAGGCTGAGGTGAAATCGTGGCTCCTATCCATGGAGAGTGGCGTCATGTTATGACAAGTGTTTAGCCCTTAATGCTGATTATGTTGAGATGTAGCTTAAAAGTATGTAAATCAAATAAATGAGCCTTTCATTTTTCTTTCCTGGGATGGGGAAATGTACTTTTGGGGAGACCCCTCGTCATTTACACCACAAAAGCTTTCCAGATTCTGTAAAGGAAATTGCACTGTGTACTGGTCTGAACCAACATCAAGTCCTCTTAGTGGTTACAGAAACACTGACACTGTATATAGTATATGGGGATTCTGCACACGGTAATGTCCGCAGTTTGCA
The DNA here is from genome assembly GCF_028390025.1 of Pseudophryne corroboree. Taxonomy (NCBI): domain Eukaryota; kingdom Metazoa; phylum Chordata; class Amphibia; order Anura; family Myobatrachidae; genus Pseudophryne; species Pseudophryne corroboree. The sequence continues at coordinate 82,928,098 of NC_086455.1, read as the reverse complement.
ATGCTCCATGTCTCACACCTCTTACACAGCATCTTACGTTATCTAATGAGAACAGTATCAGTTCTTACAGACGCTATTAGGCAGGTAAGTGGAAGATGAGCTGTGCGTTGCCCGTGTCGCTACTCTCACTTCCTCTGCTCCTCCATGGGCTGTGGTGTGAGTGGGACTCTGCCATTGGTATGTGTATGATATACATATAATTCTTACTTGACACTGGCATATATTACATAACGGCACTCAATTCAAAGAGACCTTACCACAAAAACCAGATGTAGTATACACCAAAGCCCCTGATTTACAGCAGAGACTAGATCAGAACCACTTTAGGAATAATAAAGAATTAGTACAAACCTCAGTTACAGAGGAAACGGGCGGATCATCCACTGCGGAAAATGGTGTAACCTGAAGAACCTGGGACACAGAAGCACAAAACCCACCATAAGCTTCACATCAAACCAAACCAAACAGCCGTACACGATAAGACAGAGACTTACCTGTGCCTCCACCAACACAACACTGTATATCTGCTGGATGCAGCTCCAACTGGCAGCACGTGGGACGGACAGTAGGATCTATGGGTAGAAAGAACAGGGGAGCATATAAGTAATATAAGAAAAGGATTTCAGCGACATAATGCAGCAAAATATGACTGTAACCCTGAAGGTTTGAGATTTATATCAAGTGACAGTGAACAACCGAATTGGCCAGGAGGAGATTTTGGCCCCAAAAGGATTTTCCTATAATATTCAGTCTGGCTGGATACAGTGGGTGAGGAGAGTATACATAATTACCACCGTGTACTGCAGTGTATAACATAAGAAGATACTGGTACGGGACTTATAGACATTCTGTGCTACAATTGCCAATCACTATGATATTCCCCAGAATCACATTAGAGTCTGTTACATCTGGTTACATATTATTTGGTGACTATCATTTCACTTCTATGCTTAATACCAAAGCCGGACTGAGCGCCGCCTCCTGCCTGTATTCCTCCTCATTTCTGTGACTTTCTCCCAGCACTAGCAACTGGTGCCCAGAACCGTAAGCTGTGGGGGCTGCCGGGGGAGGAGGGGCAGAAAGAGAGGCTGGTGCTGCAGAGCGTTTCTTTAGGAGTGCTTAGGCAGTACAATACAATTTAATAAATAACACATTTCAATATACTGCCATACCCAGGATTCAAACCTATAACCTGTTGTATTCCAGTCAATTCAGGCTGTCCTGGGCCCCACAATTTCTGATGGCAGCCTTGATCAGTGCTGCAATTTCCGGATGCCGATCCAATCCACTGATCGGCGACCAAAACCAAGACTGACATATATTACATAAGGACACACAACTCAGAAGCTTTCCAACAACAATAAGATATAGTAAGCCCCTGATTTAAAACAGAGACCAGATAAGAAGCACTTTAGGAATGATAAAGAAGTAGTACAAACCTCAGTTACAAAGGAAACGGGGGGGATATTCCACTGCGGAGAATGCTGTAACTGCAGGAACCTGGGATACAGAAACACAAAACCCACAGTAAGCTTTACATCAAACTTAACCACACAGAAAAGAAGAAAAAAGAAAAATGCAGGTGCACACTTCAAACACTAAGATTACTGATAATCAGAATAATTATAATAAACTCTACATTTTAACATGGAGTAGTAATAAGGTTTCTGAGCATAGTAATCTACACATTAGAATGGACACTATGAAAGGTAAGTCCTGGATAAATACACTGCTCAAAAAAATAAAGGGAACACTAAAATAACACATTCTAGATCTGAATGAATGAAATATTCTTATTAAATACTTTGTTCTTTACATAGTTGAATGTGCTGACAACAAAATCACACAAAAATTATCAATGGAAATCAAATTTATTAACCCATGGAGGTCTGGATTTGGAGTCACCCTCAAAATTAAAGTGGAAAACACACTACAGGCTGATCCAACTTTGATGTAATGTCCATAAAAACAAGTCAAAATGAGGCTCAGTAGTGTGTGTGTGGTCTCCACGTGCCTGTATGACCTCCCTACAACCCACACAAGTGGCTCAGGTAGTGCAGCTCATCCAGGATGGCACATCAATGCGAGCTGTGGCAAGAAGGTTTGCTGTGTCTGTCAGCGTAGTGTCCAGAGCATGGAGGCCAGTACATCAGGAGACATGGAGGAGGCGGTAGGAGGGCAACAACCCAACAGCTGGACCGCTACCTCCGTCTTTGTGCAATGAGGAACAGGAGGAGCACTGCTAGAGCCCTGCAAAATGACCTCCAGCAAGCCACAAATGTGCATGTGTCTACTCAAACGATCAGAAACAGACTCCATGAAGGTGGTATAAGGGCCGAAGTCCACAGGTGGGGGTTGTGCTTACAGCCCAACACCGTGCAGGACGTTTGGCATTTGCCAGAGAACACCAAGATTGGCAAATTCGCCACTGGCGCCCTGTGCTCTTCACGGATGAAAGCAGGTTCTCACTGAGCACATGTGACAGATGTGACAGAGTCTGGAGACACCAAGGAGAACCTTCTGCTGCCTGCAACATCCTCCAGCATGACCGGTTTGGCAGTGGGTCAGTAATGGTGTGGGGTGGCATTTCTTTGGGGGGCCGCACAGCCCTCCATGTGCTCACCAGAGGTAGCCTGCAAGACGAAGGCATTGATGCTATGGACTGGCCCGCCTGTTCCCCAGACCTGAATCCAACTGAGCACATCTGGGACATCATGTCTCGCTCCATCCACCAACGCTACGTTGTACCACAGACTGTCCAGGAGTTAGCGGATGCTTTAGTCCAGGTCTGGGAGGAGATCCCTCAGGAGACCATCCGCAACCTCATCAGGAGCATGCCCAGGCATTGTAGGGAGGTCATACAGGCACGTGGAGGCCACACACACTACTGAGCCTCAATTTGACTTGTTTTAAGGACATTACATCAAAGTTGGATCAGCCTGTAGTGTGTTTTTCCACTTTAATTTTGAGTGTGACTCCAAATCCAGACCTCCATGGGTTAATAAATTTGATTTCCATTGATAATTTTTGTGTGATTTTGTTGTCAGCACATTCAACTATGTAAAGAACAAAGGGGTAGATGTATTAACCTGGAGAAGGCATAAGGAAGTGATAAACCAGTGATATGTGCAAGGTGATAAAGGCACCAGCCAATCAGCTCCAGTATGTAAATTAATAGTTAGGATCTGATTGGCTGGTGCCTTTATCACCTTGCACATATCACTGGTTTATCACTTCCTTATGCCTTCTCCAGGTTAATACATCTGCCCCAAAGTATTTAATAAGAATATTTCATTCATTCAGATCTAGGATGTGTTATTTTAGTGTTCCCTTTATTTATTTGAGCAGTGTATATACTATATACTGTGTCAGTATTAGGGCTGTAGGGACCCACCTGATAAAGGTTTGCCTTGCCGTGGTAGGAGAGCTTGCACTTTTAGCCAAACTAAGAAGTTAATTATAATAATTCTGATTATTAGTATTCTTAGTGTTTGAAGTGTGCACCAGCAATTTTCTTTTTTCTGTGTGCCACTACAAGTCTCAGCATGGTAGCACTTCTTATTATGTTTGAAATTAGGGTGTGCAGTCCGGCCCAGCTCCATCAAACCAAACCAAACAGCCGTACACAATAAGGCAGAAACGTACCTGTGACTCCACCAACAGAATACTGTATATCTGCTGCTGCAATCGGCAGTACGTGGGACAGACACAAAGACCTATGGAAAGAAGAATAAGGGTACACATAAGGAACGCAATAATGGATTTCAGCAACATAGTGCATCCCAACATTTCAGGGAAAAACATGACTGCAACCTTGAAGCTTTGCGACTTATAAAACTGAGCAGATACAACCTACTTAGCAAAGAGGGGATTTTGGCCAAAATTTACAAAACTGAGAGGCGATGGGAACTCAGCATAAAACCTTACAACCTGGAGGTCTAAATATAGATCCATAAGAAATATAATTGTGTGCACAGTTAAGTATGCAAAACTGAGTAGCATATAATGCATAATACAGAGACAATTTAGGGTGTGCAAAACCAAAATAGTATGAACCCAAGAACATACGTTATAGGGTATATAAGCTATAGCAGGACACATGCTATAAATGATTGCCGCTTTAATAATCACCAGACTCGCACAAATTCCCGCACTTCCTGCTTCTCAGAGTTATTACATTCAGCTCTATAAGCTACAAGGGCTAAAATACAATATAGAAACTAAAAAATTCCAACATAGAAGTTATCATTAGGAACAAAATTGGTACAATATGGAAAATAAAGGCTGCACCGCAGTTATGGATGTCGCACAAACAACACTGAGCAATTATAGTGACTAAAGTACAGAAGGAGAAACGTTAGGTGACCACTAGAGGACAACCAGTAGGAACCTTAACCATTGCATTTGATCACCATAAAGGAGAATTTACAACTAGTATCAGAGCCTGAAGTATACACCAACATAACAGTTACCACGGTGATGCAACAGAATGTCCTATGAAAATGCAACTACAGAGTGGCCATAGCAATGAAACAGAAGCAATTCTCAAGGGGGTGAGATAGGTAAAGGCATGCATGACAAACATGGTAGATTACCAATAAGAAGTTATCAAAAGCTGGAGAGAGAGATATTTGAGGGATCGTAGAAGCACAGCCACACCCACTGAGGAAATCACACACATGACGAAACGCGTTGGTCCACTATCACCACTGACCAATCACGCTAGGATTAGCAAGGAGAGATATGAAGAGGAGAAAGCAGCCAATGGGGTCTGTACATATGGCTGCCGGTCCTCCTATGTCTATTTTACTTCATTTAGAGATGGTTAATTGTATGATGGTAATACAGTAAAAATAAATTTTTAAATGAAGCACACAAGTAATTTTTATTATATATCATATACATAACATACCAATCACAGATACCTACTCACACCTTAGTCCATGGAGTAGCAGAGGTAGTAACACTGGTAAGTACTGTAATGTGCAACTCACCTACCACTTACCTGCCTAATAGTGTCTGTGAGTACTGATACTGTGCCCATTAAAACGAGGTTCTGTGTAAGAAGCGTGAGACATGGAGCATTGCATACTGCGGACATTACCATGTGCAGAATACCCATATACTATATACAGTGTCAGTGATTCTATTACCACTAAGAGGACTTGATGTTCAAAGTTATTATTTCTCATATATGCATGTATATTTAGATATATATTTTTTTTTTAAGATTCAGGATTGGTGGATAAGTATTTCTCCATTAATACATAGTCTGGCTGGATACAGTGGGTGAGCAGGAGCGTATACAGACTGGGGCGTAATCACCAGATTGGAGTCTAGTGTGTAACATAAGACGCTATTTGTATAGGACTTATAGACATATTTTGCTATAGTTGACATTCGCTGTTTGATATTCCCTTTGTATAAGAATCTGTTACACCTGGATACATATTATTTATTGACCATCATTTCACTTCTATACATAATACCAAAGCCAGATTGTGCGCTGCATGAATTCTGTTATTCTATGTAACATAGAGGCTGGATCCCTCTCACATGCGGGCGGCACAACAAGGTGCTATGCGGACTCTACTGATCCAGGGCCCTCAAATCTGTCACTTTCTATCATTATTTTATCATATAAATCCTTTGGGGGCTGAAAATGCCCCCTCCAGTTCCTGGTCACACACACACACCAGGGTCATTTCACCCCAGGGCCTAGTCTGACACTAACTTACCCTTTACCAGACCCATTGAGTAGATAGGAGTATAAGTGAGGAAGGATATATACCCCCTGGGGCAGTCAGGTGACATGGAGGTAGGCTACATACCCCCCGGTGCTGTCAGGTGACATGGAGGTAAGATACATACCCCCCGGTGCTGTTAGGTGACATGGAGGAAAGATACATACCCCTGGGGCGGTCAGGTGATATGGAGGTAAGATACATACCCCTGGAGCTGTCTGGTTACATGGAGATAGGATACATACCCCCTGGTGCTGTCAGGTGACATGGAGTTAAGATACATACCCCCCGGTGCTGTCAGGTGACATGGAGGAAAGATACATACCCCTGGGGCTGTCAGATGACATGGAGGTAGGATACATACCCCTGCGGCAGTCAGGTAATATGGAGGTAGGATACATACCCCTGGGGCTGTCAGATGACATGGAGGTAGGATACATACCCCTGGGGCTGTCAGGTGATATGGAGGTAGGATACAAACCCCTGGAGCTGTCAGGTAACATGGAGGTAGGATACATACCCCCTGGGGCTGTCAGGTAATATGGAGGTAGGATACATACCCCTTGGGGCTGTCAGGTAATATGGAGGTAGGATACATACCCCCTGGGGCAGTCAGGTGACATGGAGGAAAGATACATACCCCTGGGGCTGTCAGATGACATGGAGGTAGGATACATACCCCTGGGGCTGTCAGGTGATATGGAGGTAGGATACATACCCCCTGGGGCTGTCAGGTGACATGGAGGTAGGATACATACCCCTTGGGGCTGTCAGGTGACATGGAGGTAGGATACATACCCTTGGGGCTGTCAGGTGACATGGAGGTAGGTTACATACCCCTGAAGCTGTCTGGTGACATGGAGGTAGGATACATACCCCTGCGGCAGTCAGGTAATATGGAGGTAGGATACATAACCCCTGGGGCTGTCAGGTGACATGGAGGTAGGATACATACCCCTGGGGCTGTCAGGTGACATGGAGGTAGGATACATACCCCTGGGGCTGTCAGATGACATGGAGGTAGGATACATACCCCTGGGGCTGTCAGGTGACATGGAGGTAGGATACATACCCCTGGGGCAGTCAGGTGACATGGAGGTAGGATACATACCCCCTGGGGCTGTCAGGTGACATGGAGGTAGGATACATACTCTTGGGGCTGTCAGGTGACATGGAGGTAGGATACACACCCGCTGGGGCTGTCAGGTGACATGGAGGCAGGAGCGTAGCCAGAACTTCACGGGCCCCGTAGCAACATTTTGAAGGGGCCCCTGCCTCAATGATTCGAGAGAGACTGCAGGAGTTGTTAATTTTATGCCCCATAATAGTGCCCTTGCTCATATTCTGAACCATAGTAGTGCCCTAGTTCACATTATATCACAGTGTAGGGCTGCCAGTACATATTATGCAACACAGTATCACCAATTCAAATGGTCACATAAAGTGTTCCCAGCTCCTATTTTGCCACGCTATAGTGCCCCAGTTCATATTACGTAACATTATACTACATTAATTTTAAAATACATTCATTTTTTCGTACATTATAATCCAGTTAATTTTATACCACATTACAATGAGCAGGTCCAGTTGCATAACTAGATATATTGTAGGTCCCAAGGCAAATGTTTTTATCACCCAATGGTGAAAAATGTATATAACACATAACTTTGACAGGGAAGGTGGGCCCCTCTCAGCTCTGGGCCCCATAGCAGCTGCACTTTCTGCACCTATGGTAGCTACACCCTTGCATGGAGGTAAGATGCATACCCCCTGGGGCTGTCAGGTAATATGGAGCTAGGATACATACCAGGGACGTGCAGTCAGGGGAGGCAGGGGAGGCAGTGCCTCCCCTGTGATTAATTATTAAAATAATATAAAGAAGATACTTATGACACATATTCTGTGTCATAAGTATCTTCTTTCTTTTCTTCTAATAATTGTATGGCCTTCAAGTACTTTGGGAGGCACTGATAGCAGTGCCTCCCGTGGATAATGGGAACGGGACAGAGCGGGGGGCGGGGCCAAGCACGGGGCTGTAAAAGCCCATTAAAAAATATATGGAAAGCGGCACTGAAACAAGTGCCTCGCTGACAGGGACACCACCCCCATGTCAGCGAGGCACCTGTGATTGGACAGCGGATCCAGTGCTGGATCCGCCGTCCAATCACACACATGCGGCGCTGGAGGCGGCGGTCCCGGCGGTGAGTATCGCTGGAGGTAGCCGGGAGGGAGCAGTGGCCTTGGAGTGTGTGCGGTTCTCCTCCGTGCTCCCACTGACCCGAGCGGCAGCGTGCGGCTCTCCCCCTCCTGCGCCCTCCCGCTGACCGGAGCTACTGTCCCTCTCCTCCGGCGGCGTGCGGCTCTCCCCCTCCTGCGCCCTCCCGCTGACCGGAGCTACTGTCCCTCTCCTCCGGCGGCGTGCGGCTCTCAGCAGGTATTTAGTGTGTGTGTTAGTGTGTCTGTTAGTGTGTGTGCGTGTTAGTGTGTGTGTGTTAGTGTATAAGGATTTTATATACGGATGACAGAAATGTAATCATTGCAAGGGATTTGGGGCTCTATTTAAATGACACATACTGGGCTGGTATTTTCTACAGTTACCTCACCCCTCATTGTTAACATCGACCTGCAATATCGCTTTACTGCAGGCAACGAGCAACCTCATCGTTACTGAATATTTTAATGGCTCAACTGAGATCAACAGGCTTGGACATGCTCTTATCACCTTACAGCTTCCACCATTAACTTGTTACAGAATGTTGTTGAAACCAATGAATTCTAATTGTTGGGTAACTCTACATTGTATTAGTGCCAACAGTTTTTGCTTTGTATTATATTTCTGATGGCAATGCATACCATTGTATCATAATATATATGACCGCTGACCGGAGCTACTGTCCCTCTCCTCCGGCGGCGTGCGGCTCTCAGCAGGTATTTAGTGTGTGTGTTAGTGTGTCTGTTAGTGTGTGTGCGTGTTAGTGTGTGTGTGTGTGTTAGTGTGTGTGTGTGTTAGTGTGTGTTAGTGTGTGTGTGTTGTCGAAGTCAGAAAAATGTCTCTATGCACGTTGCCATATTTGCACCGCACACTGGTCCGTGCTGCGCATGCGTGCGCTCTCCCGTGGAGGCGCATACCCGCAATAGCGTGCACTCGCAGGCGCGGTATGCGTATTTACGGTAGAGTTTACGTAGTCGTAGCGTGCGACCCATTCGTTACAACTGTTCACAATTAATGTAGTTTATAGATCATGGTCCCTTTGATAGATTCTGAAAGTTTGGTTAAAATAGAATGTCCCTGAGCTGAGGAGTCCCTCTTTGCATCGTACGAAGGGTCTAACAGGAATCATACAGCAGTGTTTGGTACCCATCGGAAGAGTATTTAATTAGCAATATTCCGGTGTTGGTTTGGAGCGTATTAATTGCTCGTGCGAATAGTTATGGACATAAGAAGTTATGTCCATTTATTTATTATTATTTGTTCTTACTTAGTCATGCATCTGAACAGTTGGAGACAGGCATCAGTAGGTCTCAAATGTCTCTTTGACCTCAGAGATCCCCCAAACAATAGTTTGCATGTTAAGAGGGCCTCATATCTACACATGCATAAGGTAAACACAGGAATAGTAATTGAAGATCAATTGTACTCCAAATCAGTATCTTTCCCGCAGACGGAGTACAATAGCCTTTAATTACACTGAGCTTTTGAGACTCAATAAGGAGGGCCAACACCTGTGTTTACAAATGGGGCTGGATTTGTATACAGGAGAATGAGGGCTGAGATGTCATTGTCTCAACTGAAAGTGGACATCATGAATATAGAACAAAACCCAGACAGGATTCTGTTTTGTATTCGCCAAACAATAGCTTCTCACTAGACAGGAATGTGTTGGTCATCACCCATTGTGTTACATAACCAAGGCCACTGATGCAGCTGGCTCACATGCTGGGAGGGACACACACTTCCTGTGGTTGACACACCCCCACAGCTGGAATGCAGGTATGATATACCCACTGGAGATCACAGGGCTGACGGACACTCAGAACTAAGCTAGCATCAAGCAGCATGGCGGCTACATCCCCAGGACAGAATTCCTTCCCAAAGGCTAAGTATAGAATCACATGGCTATAGAAGGAAATATAGACATATTGCTTTCTGGTTTAAATAGGATATTGTAACTTGGCTGTGATGATTGTTGGGTGTTAGTGTTGGTGCCCTGTGGAATCTGTGATGGTAGCTGGGATCTTGTTAATCATAAATACCACCATGCAGTATTTTTGAATATGTGCTGGTAGCAATGGCAGGCTGATACTTGTGAGTACCTGGTGGTCTGGTCTTGTGATAACTCATATGCTCTGGTTATAGAGATACTGTGTTTGCTTGAAATTGTGAAAGGTGATTTAGATTGTTTGGAATTGTAAAATCAGAACATATGCATTGTTTTGAGGCTTGGACATTTTGGAATAAAATGGAGTCTAGCTTCTGCCCCATGCGGCATTGTAGGGACGATTGTGTAGCTGGGTGTTGTGTATATAGGGACAGGCAGCATGGGTAAGCTCAAGTACTTTCTAAACAAAGATTCTCAGCATTGATTAACTGCGCAGCGATTGTTCCTCACATGTGTAAGCTTCGCTGCAACCATATTGTCTTTTAATGTTATTGTGAGCCAATCTCTCTCAAATCTCTCTCTCTCTCTTGTCTTCTCATCTTCTCTTATTTCTCCTTAAACTTAACTGTATTGTATTGTAGTGTGTTTCCTGTATAGTTATCTGGTTAGGTGGTTTATGTTATACTGTAGTGTATCATTTGTACTGTGATTCCTTTTTGCAAGTATATTAGTTATAATACATAGTTAATAGGCTTTGGAACCTAAACCAGTATCTGTGTATTTTCTATAGTGTTAAGTGTTCACTTGAGCGTCGGTGACGCTCAAGCAGCTTTGTAGTTAGTCAGGTTACACAAGGTTGCACTTACACCCTGTACTCACATTAAGGTATTCAGTGTATTTCATTGGTATAAGGTTTTAACATAAAGGTATAGTGTTGTGAGCGTCTGCATCGCTGGTGACCTCCTCGTGGTCTCGAGCGTAGGCTACGCTACAGCGAATCATTCCCCTAGACATAACCAATAACGTGTCCTGTGATCACTGGGCCGTGAGCGAACGTGACGCTTGAGCGTCTCGCCTACGGCTTAGCGATCGTTACGCAGATAGCGTACCCATACGGTATTTCTTAAGCAAACAGCGTACAGTGTTCTTAGCTTCATAAAGGGTTGTTTATACGACAAAGGAATTTAGCATTGTCAATTGGGAACTCGTCCTATACTTCTCACATCTGCACTAGGTAGATCAGCAGACATTATCCCCCAGCAAAGGGTGGGAGATTGTCTCATAGTGCTGGCGGGATAAGCGTCTGCTTCGCTTAGATAAAGAGTGCTGAAGGAACCCGGTAACCGGAAGTAAGAACAAAACGCTTGTGTCCTTTTAAAACTGTTTATTTTTCTTTTGTCTTGCGTACGCACGCATATATCTGCATTTCTGTTTCATTTTCGTATATCACTATTCCTGTTTGCCAATTTTATAGTTGATAGAAAGTGCTAAAAAGAGATTTGCTGTTATTTCATAGTAGAGGTAATAGTTAAAGTATAGAACAACACACGGTTTGTCTGAGATACAAGGCAGTCAGTGTGGATTGCGGTAGATGATCAGGGATCATTTACATTGATAAAAATATATTGTGTTACGGTGGATCCTTTGCATTGCGTACACGTGTCGCTAACAAAGACTAGCGTACGCAATCCAAAAGGCAGACGCACGCAGTGTACATTACGCAACGTAGCGTCCGGTTACGCCCACGTAGCTCAAGCTGTGATAAAGTGAAGTAACGCAAAGGCGATAATTAACGCACAGCGGTAGATAACGCGACGCGGTAAATAACGCAAATCTATTTTTGGAAAAATCTGAAATTTAGTTTAACAGATCCTGCTCCTAATTGGTAACACTTTTGGCCTAAAGACAATTTCTGCGCAGAAATGGATATAGAAACAAAAGTGTACATGTGTTGAGTGAGTGTGTTTTGTATACAAAAGTTTATATAACTGTAAGGTGGAACCAAAAGGAAAGCCGGGTACTCGTCAAGGGACATACGTGTAAGTGACATATACGGTGGCTAGGGAGGCATCCCTGGTTAAATAATATTTGAGCATTAGAGTATAGCGGACCATAAGGTAACAGACCAGGAGGTCATAAGGTAACAGACCAGGAGGTCATAAGGTAACAGGTAAAATAGACAAAGAGGTCAGCTATAAAAGTCCAGTGGCACAACGCCTGGGGTGTTGGTGCAGAACCCATATAGGCCATACAAGCTCTTGCTGAAGGAATCGCGGCCGGAAACATCGATTCCATTGATCTTTCAGTACATGACAAGTAGTGCTCGTGTACTGAACGATTGGACCGCACGTAATTGTGTGCAGTAGTTAGTAATCTGACCTAATACCATTAGAGTAAAGTGGTCACAAACGCTATTTGTACATTCTGACGTGATTTGTGTAATTTTTTATTTTTGGAAGGGAAGTTCGCTGGTCACTCAGGAACTATCCAACAACCGATACTTGCTGGGGAACGCGCCCCAGTAAATAAAGGTTCACAGGGGCCCTGGGTTGGGTACAGCAGCTCTGGTTACAGTGATTGCAGCACAGGCCAACGTGGGCGAGAAGTAAGTGGGGTACTTGATAAACCACCACCGCCGGCCTGCCCAAGGACATCTTGGTTTGTTTGTAAGGGTTCGCTGAAAACCTTGAGATAAAGATCCAAGGAGGAATAAGCAACGCCTGCAGATTATGGGGGCCATTTGTTCAGGTAGGGGGTCGATCAACCTCGGTTCGGGTTGATTCAGAGAACCGACCAGTTGGGTCGGCACGATATGTAATGTGTGAAAAATACGGTAGTCACACAGAGGTTTTATGTGATGAATGGGAGAGAATGACTGTACAAGACAGGGACAAATTCCCAAGAATAGGTAGCTTCAGTCCAGTAGTGTTACAAAATTTAAGGAGGAGGATAAGTCTCATTGAACCAACGAAGAGACAAAATAAACATTATGAATATTTACAGTTATGGCAACAGGAAAGTGAATTACAAAAAGAGTCTATTGACTTTTCTGACTCTTATCTTGAGAGGAGAGACAGTGGCATCAGGAGAGGGGTTGATTGCGGAGAGAAAGACACAAGGGTGAACAATAAAAACGCTCTTAGCAACTGTAATATAGATTATAAGAATAAGTGTAATAAATGTAACAATGATTATTGTAATACTGTTGAATGTACAACTATTAACCTGTGCAAGCTGCACCCCATGTCAAACCTCCCTCAGGAATACAAACAAGAAAGTGAGCCCAGAACGATGTCGGCACCTCTTCCAGAAGCCATCCTACAAGACATCCAGGTGGACACGACCAAATTGGTAAAGGCAATAATCAAACCCCCTAACGGAGGGTCAGGTGAGGTCGTGTCCACAGGTACGTACAATGTTTTATATCACGCACAAACAAATGTACCCCATATTATAAGACCAAAACAAGGTGATGTAATTGAGTTTAGTCCTGTCAGGGTGATCACAGTCCCCAATGGGAAGACTGACGATCAGGGAACCATTCCCGTCAAGGACAGTGCAATGCGCCATCCCTGGTCCCGGACAGAATTGAGATCAATCATGTCTGATTACCCAGATCCTAGGAAAGATCTAACTGTATGATCAAAGATTCACAGAAGGTATATCAACTCCCTAGACAACGACATAATCATGGTATCCAAGGAATCAGGTAGGTACAGGGAAAGCGGTTGATGGTGATGAGCATCCAAGCGTTTGAGGAGGCATCAAATCAACCAAAACCCCAGGCCATTGGCACATGGAGGAACTTAAGGATTTGTGATCTGTGCAAAAGAGAAGGGCATTGTGCTAGCAACTGTAATAACCCACATAAAGTTAGACCCCCTAGACCAAGAAATGAGCAAAATTACAATACACACCATTATAATCAAGGATCACATAGGCAGGAAAGGTGATTATTAGGAATGGAGGCAAGCCTGAAGTAACGGTTAATGAAGTGGGAGGTCATTCACTAAAGACACAGGAATGACCAGGTGAAAAGTTGTAAATGTATTTGTGAAAAATGTTTTTCTCTCCCTCTCTCTATCCCCATCTCTGACTAGTAGTGGTAAGAATTCACACATTGCATACCCACTTGGTCCTTGCAGAAGTCTACCAAACCCCAGCATGACCTCCGCCACAATGTATTTCTGGCCAGATACAGACAGTGGAGTAATGCAGGTGCTGGTGGGGAGGGACTGCTCAAGGAGACCAGTAGACACATAGATATGACAGCCTAATAAGTCTGACAATGTTTTTCTAATGCTAACAATGTTTTCTTACAATGTTTAAAAATGCTTTGTTTCTCTTTTCTTATTGATGGTTATTGTCGAGTTATGTAATGTATATATGCACATGAATTGTTCTCTATCTCTTTTGTTTTTTTTTATTTTCTCTCTCTTCTCACTCATGTTTCCATGGTTTAAAGATGCTATGTCACCCCTCAGTTGGACCAATGGTAATGCCAGATTTTTGCTCCTTACAGAAAGATCGTCGGTTAGGAAGGAATATTGCATCACCAGAATGATCGTTTTTGAAGACTGAGAGACAACACCTTTGAGAGGACAGCAGAACAAGAAGAACAACAAGACGAGAGAACTTATTATCGTAACGAGTTCTCTCCCCCTCAAACTGATTTTCTTATACCCCATTTACAAATTTCTTCTTTTCTCCTCCTGTAAGATGGACTTGCCCCAAGAGACTGTGATATGGATTTTTCCCGTTAACCATGATGTTGACCAGAGCAGTCTGTTTCGGTGAGAGTACCAGTGAGGTCGAGAAAGGATCCAGAAAGGTCCTGATGACTGAGACGGAGGTGTAAATTTCCAATAGCAACCCAATCACCAAGCAAAGGCGAGTACCGGGCACGATCTAACAACCATGTTATTTGTAAACAACTGTGAAGGAATGTTAGTTCAAAAAGAAAGTTGTATCTGTAGGCTCTGTAACAAAGAAATGCCAATCCAGTTTTAATATCCATATGGACCGGCATCCATTGAGTGACTATCACTCTCTAGTGGGTAACGTGTTAAACCAAACAGATTGTTGGGTATGCTCTCAAGTACCTCAGGGTCATAGTAAATCAGGGCTAGTACCATTTCCTTTAACGTTAGGGGAGGTACTTGAGCTAAGTGGTGGGAGACCGGTGGACCGGAGGTTTAATATCTCCAGCCCTCCTAGTTTGAAGCTCCACCAATACCATGTGGATAGGTCCCTCATATGTTTTAACATCTCCAATCCCAGAAAACCGGGAAATTGGGAAGTGTCATGGAGCAACCTAACCATGACCTTTTCGCATAGAGCAGATAGAATGCCTACAGATACAGAGCTGGTACGCCACATAGCCAGTAGAGGAAAATCTTTCCGGTATCGATATACCTTAGGAAATAGGATTACTAGAGTTGGAGAGGTATCACCAGGATACTGTGCACATATCATACAAACTGATACGTGCATTAGGCAGATGGAAGAATTAGGGTCAGGAGATTTCACCTGGAAGGTTTGTAACATGGTCATGTCCTTCTCCGTCCCATATGTTCTCCCCGATGATGCATATTTCATATGCGGGAGAAAGGCGTACAAGTGGCTTGCCCCAAACTCTGAAGGATTGTGTTATATTGGAAAAGTATTGCCTGAAGTGATGACTGTTACACATGACAAAATGAAGGACATACACCGTGGTGCCCAAGCTCCTTATACTCACACTCATTACGAGCACCGAGTTAAAAGACAACTGTCAGAAAGGTTAGAGCATCCGGCCTCTGATCTTATCCATGAATCCACCGGGATTCAGGTTCTGGTAGCGTTAGATTTCACTCGCACCGCTCGAGGTGTGATGAATTATAGATACATTTCCGCACTCGCCAATTTGTTAGATAATATCACTGAAATGTATGATGACACGTTTAGATACACTGGAAGAGAACTTCAAGCTTACAAAACAGAACTAGTTCAGCATAGGATGGTTCTTAATTATCTTACAGCAGTAACAGGCGGATATTGTGTTACATTGGCAACACAGTACGGCATAAAGTGTTGCACGTATATCACGAATAGCACCGAGGATCCGGTAGAGGTCATAGACCAAAAGATGGACGATATTCTCCAATTGAAGTGGGAATTTCGTCGAAAACACAATCTCACCCTTGCTGCTGTAGGTAATGAGCTGACTAGTTGGGTGTCATGGTTGAACCCGCGAAATTGGTTCTCCGGTTTAGGAGACTGGGCTCAAGGAGTCATAATGGATGTTGGAAAGTTTCTACTATGTATCTTGGGTGTCGTTATATCAATTGGATTGATATTTAGATGCGGGCAGGCTTTAATGAGGTGCAAACAAAGTACAAAAGTGATGAGCTTGAGGAGTGAGGAAACTGTAATTAACCTGGATTTGATTTATGACCCAATGATAGAAACCAGAATGTGATGAAAAATGCGATTATACGGTCCGTTTCTTTCACCTGTTTTTCTGCTTTTCTCCAAGATGCAAAGACCCCCTTGGACGTGGAAGTTGACGAGACGCTATACAGACAACAGACAAGCACCAAAGATGAAGTTTTGACAACCTATGATATGGACACTTGATGAACTTTGCCATGGATCCCCAGTTTCCCTAGTACTTTTAAACTCACGCTAGCCCAACATTTTTTGTAAATCTGATGGCTCAGACAAAGCTATTTGCTCATGCCTAAGGAGCAATACAGCGCAAAGAAGACGACTCTCAACAGATACCGAACACAACCTCAACGACAGATGTACATTTCCCTGACATAGAATATCATTGCATTCTCCATAAGTGTTCTTTATCTTCATCTCTACAACCCTCAGGTAATAACACACATAGTCGACAGGGAATACAGGCACAGATATCAGCAACCACATACCTCCCCCATTCATGTATCATCAACTAAAATGTGCTCCCCATTTTGTTCAAAATCCGAAACGAGCTCGGTAGAGTTTGACAGCCCATCCACAGACCTGTACCACAGGATAAGAAGGAATTCAAATGTATACTTCGCAATACCTCGAAGCTTGATTTACCACACGTACGGCACGATGATACATGACCCTCCAAACATGGACTCATACACACATGCTTCTACTCTCTCACTAGGTCATACCCTTTTCACACCTACTCCTCTCTTCTTCCTTACCCCACCATGGAAATCAATTAACCCCTGACTTACATTTTTCTCCTTAAACGTTTTGTGGCAGTTATTATTGACTGCCAAAGGGTGGACTGTCGAAGTCAGAAAAATGTCTCTATGCACGTTGCCATATTTGCACCGCACACTGGTCCGTGCTGCGCATGCGTGCGCTCTCCCGTGGAGGCGCATACCCGCAATAGCGTGCACTCGCAGGCGCGGTATGCGTATTTACGGTAGAGTTTACGTAGTCGTAGCGTGCGACCCATTCGTTACAACTGTTCACAATTAATGTAGTTTATAGATCATGGTCCCTTTGATAGATTCTGAAAGTTTGGTTAAAATAGAATGTCCCTGAGCTGAGGAGTCCCTCTTTGCATCGTACGAAGGGTCTAACAGGAATCATACAGCAGTGTTTGGTACCCATCGGAAGAGTATTTAATTAGCAATATTCCGGTGTTGGTTTGGAGCGTATTAATTGCTCGTGCGAATAGTTATGGACATAAGAAGTTATGTCCATTTATTTATTATTATTTGTTCTTACTTAGTCATGCATCTGAACAGTTGGAGACAGGCATCAGTAGGTCTCAAATGTCTCTTTGACCTCAGAGATCCCCCAAACAATAGTTTGCATGTTAAGAGGGCCTCATATCTACACATGCATAAGGTAAACACAGGAATAGTAATTGAAGATCAATTGTACTCCAAATCAGTATCTTTCCCGCAGACGGAGTACAATAGCCTTTAATTACACTGAGCTTTTGAGACTCAATAAGGAGGGCCAACACCTGTGTTTACAAATGGGGCTGGATTTGTATACAGGAGAATGAGGGCTGAGATGTCATTGTCTCAACTGAAAGTGGACATCATGAATATAGAACAAAACCCAGACAGGATTCTGTTTTGTATTCGCCAAACAATAGCTTCTCACTAGACAGGAATGTGTTGGTCATCACCCATTGTGTTACATAACCAAGGCCACTGATGCAGCTGGCTCACATGCTGGGAGGGACACACACTTCCTGTGGTTGACACACCCCCACAGCTGGAATGCAGGTATGATATACCCACTGGAGATCACAGGGCTGACGGACACTCAGAACTAAGCTAGCATCAAGCAGCATGGCGGCTACATCCCCAGGACAGAATTCCTTCCCAAAGGCTAAGTATAGAATCACATGGCTATAGAAGGAAATATAGACATATTGCTTTCTGGTTTAAATAGGATATTGTAACTTGGCTGTGATGATTGTTGGGTGTTAGTGTTGGTGCCCTGTGGAATCTGTGATGGTAGCTGGGATCTTGTTAATCATAAATACCACCATGCAGTATTTTTGAATATGTGCTGGTAGCAATGGCAGGCTGATACTTGTGAGTACCTGGTGGTCTGGTCTTGTGATAACTCATATGCTCTGGTTATAGAGATACTGTGTTTGCTTGAAATTGTGAAAGGTGATTTAGATTGTTTGGAATTGTAAAATCAGAACATATGCATTGTTTTGAGGCTTGGACATTTTGGAATAAAATGGAGTCTAGCTTCTGCCCCATGCGGCATTGTAGGGACGATTGTGTAGCTGGGTGTTGTGTATATAGGGACAGGCAGCATGGGTAAGCTCAAGTACTTTCTAAACAAAGATTCTCAGCATTGATTAACTGCGCAGCGATTGTTCCTCACATGTGTAAGCTTCGCTGCAACCATATTGTCTTTTAATGTTATTGTGAGCCAATCTCTCTCAAATCTCTCTCTCTCTCTTGTCTTCTCATCTTCTCTTATTTCTCCTTAAACTTAACTGTATTGTATTGTAGTGTGTTTCCTGTATAGTTATCTGGTTAGGTGGTTTATGTTATACTGTAGTGTATCATTTGTACTGTGATTCCTTTTTGCAAGTATATTAGTTATAATACATAGTTAATAGGCTTTGGAACCTAAACCAGTATCTGTGTATTTTCTATAGTGTTAAGTGTTCACTTGAGCGTCGGTGACGCTCAAGCAGCTTTGTAGTTAGTCAGGTTACACAAGGTTGCACTTACACCCTGTACTCACATTAAGGTATTCAGTGTATTTCATTGGTATAAGGTTTTAACATAAAGGTATAGTGTTGTGAGCGTCTGCATCGCTGGTGACCTCCTCGTGGTCTCGAGCGTAGGCTACGCTACAGCGAATCATTCCCCTAGACATAACCAATAACGTGTCCTGTGATCACTGGGCCGTGAGCGAACCTGACGCTTGAGCGTCTCGCCTACGGCTTAGCGATCGTTACGCAGATAGCGTACCCATACGGTATTTCTTAAGCAAACAGCGTACAGTGTTCTTAGCTTCATAAAGGGTTGTTTATACGACAAAGGAATTTAGCATTGTCAGTGTCCTTGCTGCGTTGTTGAATTACATTGCAAAGTCATTGCGCACGACTCTGCACCAGCCCTTCTCTGCTTTTTCCTGCTGCTGCGACCTGGGCCACCGTCATGGAGAACCGCCACTTGCTGCATCTATTACAAGGTGCTAAAATGCTGGTTTATTGCTGTGTTAGCCTTTGTGTGTGTGTGTGTCTTACCAGCTCAATATCTTTTCCCCGTATTTAATTAACCCCCAGCCTGCCACGCTGTCACTTGCACCTGTTACACGTGACTTCTGCATGATACCTGCTCTCATAGGTAGCCTATTAGTCCACTGTGGGCACCGTATGTACGAACGTGCAGGACCCATCACCTCCGATCATTAAACAATGGCACATATGCCTGGAGGTGACGGGTCCTGTACGTTCGTACATACAGTGCCCATGGTGGAATAATAGGCTACCTATGACAGCAGGTACCGTGACGAAGAAGTCACGTGTAACAGGAGATGCGGAAGCAACTGACAGTGCAGTAGGCTGAGGATTAATAGAACATACGGGGAAAAGACATTGGGCCGGTAACAGGTTTTACCGCTATATTACTGCTTAGTACATCCCGCCCTCACACTCTCTCTCTCTCTCTCTCTCAGTTTGTAAGTATAATGTTAATTTTTACAGGTACCCCTACCCTATTGGATTCTACTGGACAAGTGGACGTGATTCTCGGCGTGGGATGTAGGTAAGTAATCTCTCTCATTTTTACAGGTACCCCTATTGGATTCTACTGGACAAGTGGACGTGACCGGCGTGGGATGTAGGTAAGTATGTGTTAGTGTGTAAGTGTGTTTTAATAAATTTTTACTTTCACGGTGTGTGAGTTGTGTTTTTATTTGGGTATTTTTTTTGTTGTAGAACTACAGGTATCTGCGGGCCCGTTATTTCCCCGCATGCTGGTACTTGAGGTTCTCCAAGTACCAGCAAGCGGGGGAGGCTTGCTAGGCCTTCTAGTTCCACAACAAAAAACAATATTTTTTTTTTACACACATGGCTATCAGCCCGGCACCCACCGCCCAGGGGTGCTGGGGACAGCCTCGGGCTTCACCCCTGGCCCTTGGGTGCCTGGAGGGGGGGGTGACCCCTTGAATTAAGGGGTCCCCACTCCTCTGGGGAACCCCGGCCAGGGGTGACTAGTTGGGGGTTAATGTCACGGCCGCAGGGACCTACATAAATGTGTCCCCCGGCTGTGGCATTATGTCCCTGGCTAGTGGAGCCCGGTGCTGGTTTCAAAAATACGGGGGACCCCTACATCTTTTGTCCCCCATATTTTTGGAACCAGGACCGGACTAAGAGCCCGGTGCTGGTTGTCAAAATACGGGGAACCCCTGTCCAATTTCCCCCCCAGTATTTAAACAACCAGGACCGGCTCAAAGAGCCCGAGACTGGTTATACTTAGGAGGGGGGACCTCACGCATTTTTTTTTTAACCAATTCAGACCCTTCTCCATTAAGTTAATGGAAGCCCTGGACAACAAAATTGCAAAATGTTTAATTTTTTTTCTATAAAAATGTACAATATACAACAAGTATGATGAGCACGCAGGCAGAAGGCATTGGCGGCATCGGACTGAGATGCAAATTAGTGGAGGAGGCCTGGGTCAGTTGATGGTGGGCGAGTTTGTAAGCCATTGGCGGTGGCAGCGGGCATTGGCTCAGAGGCAGTAGCGGGCATTGGCTCGACGGCGGTAGGGGTCATCGGCAGGATGTGGCAGACATTATGGCTGTAGTGCCTCACCAGCCACTGACCTCACCGCACGCCACTGATACATACCCACTGGGGCTGTCAGGTATATAGACTCTGTCAGGTGACATGGAGGTAAGATATACAGTATAACCCCTGGGGCTGTCAGGCAGGGCCGTAACTAGGTGTGTGCCAATGGTGTCTTGCCCACAGCGCAAATGCACTGAGGGCGAACTATCTGGCAGCACACCCCCACCCGCACGCACGCTATCTCACTACTCACTCCCGCCGCCGCCTGTCTCCTGGGCCGCTGCTGCACGGGACATGTCTGGCCTGCGTCCCCCCGCCGACACCACCAGCGCCCAGCTGCATTGCCTGGCTACCTCTCACATAGGTAGCTGGACAGCACTGCAGCTCTCTCCCACCCATGTGCTAGGAGAGATGACGTCTCTCCCAGCCCTCCCACAATGCCCTGCGCTGCGAAGAGCACAGCGTAGGGCAGATAGGAGAAGAGGAGAGGCCTGCCAGTTGGTCACATGTAAGTAGAATACTCTCTCTCAGACTCTGCCTGCCTAATGTGTAAAAAGGGGGACTCTGCCTGCCCTATGTGTAAAAAGGGGGACTCTGCCTGCCTAATGTGTAAAAAGGGAACTCTGCCTGCCTTAGGTGTAAAAAGGGGCTCTGTCTGCCTTATGTGTAAAATATGGCTCTACCTGCCATCAGGTGACATGGAAGTTAGATATATAACCCCTGGGGCTGTCAGGTATACATAGACCCCGTGTCAGGTGATAGGGGATAAGGATATATACACCACGTGGGTAGTGACAGGAGATGGATGCTGATGCCTCAGGCGGTTGCCAGGTAACGACGATCAGCTGCAGCCAGGTCTCCCGGCTTCTGATGCTGACACTCTGGCGCCGCCTCCTCACAGCAGCCAATCAGGAGAATCCGCACCACGATAGCAGGGATCGACAACGACAAATCAGGAGGCTTCTGAGAGAGATGGTTTCCACGGCAACCAGCTCCGCTCGAACAAGGGGGCATCTCCTTCCAAGATGTGGGCGGTGTCTTGAAGACGGCCGGGTCAGGGTTCCAGAGCCCGGAACAGAGCGGCAGAGACCGTGGCCGCACCGGCAGGATGGGAAGGGTGAGTGCTTCCTGGTGGCAGCGCCGTGTGACGTGTCTGTACAGTGGCAGGCTAGGTGTGCTGCTGTGACGATGATGATGTCACAATGTGTGTTCTGTATATATGTCACATGTGCTGTACAGAAATTCTATATATCTCACATCATTTAGATATTCTCATGTCATTTACAGTGTATATTATGTAGATATATCACATGCTGTACAGTGTATATTTATATACTAAGTGCTTCATCGCGCCCTACGGGCGCTCTTCACACCGTCGGAAGGGGCTACGCCCCCTTAACCCCTGCACGCCTTTCTGGGGTTCAATATATGGAGTATTACCTGCATTCCTAGTTTTGTTAGTGTTTGAATATTGCACAATGAAAGGGCATCCGATGGTGAAGGGGGCGTAGTCCCTTGCAACAGGAAGGGGTTTGGGGAGTGGGGACCGCGGATGGGGGAGGGGGTATGAATGCGCTGTGGGTGGGGTAGGAGCAGGGGTGTCGCAGGTGGGGGATGGCAGCTGCAGGGCTGTTGCGGATGGAGGAGGGGTTCCGAAGGCGCTGCAGATGGGGATAGGCTGGGTGCAGGTGTGCAGTGGATGGGGGAGGTGTCCAGGGGGCGCGGTGGGTGGGGGAGGGGTGGATGCGGGGGTAACGTGGGTGGGGGAGTGGCGGGTGCGGTGCTGTTGCGAATGGTGTAGGCGATGCGGATTGGGAAGGGCCTGCTGCGTGGGTGGGGTAGGGGATCCAAAGGTGCAGCGGGCGGGGGAGAGCAAGATGCGGGGTGTGGCGGATGGGGAGGGGGTCCGGAGGTGATGTAGGTGGTGGAGGGGCGGGTGACATAGGGGGTCTGGAGGCGCCGCTGGTGGGTACCGGGGGAGGGGGGCGGGGGGGCGTTGTGTGTGGGGGAGGGGCAGGTGGGGGAGGGGCAGATGCTGGGCTGGATGGGGGAGGGGTTCCAGAGGTACTGCGGGTGGGGAAGGGTGTGGCGGGTGGGTAGGAGGTGTGGAGGCGTTGCGGGTGGGAGAGGGGGGTGTGCAGTGAATGGGGTTAGGGGTCCGGAGGAGGGAGGGTCCGTTTGTGTGGAGGTGTGGGGTTCGTAGGCGCTGTGGGTGGGGGTGCCATGGGTGGTGGAGGGACAGGTGTGTGGATTTGCGGTGGATGGGGGAGGGGGTCTGGAGGTGCTGCAGGTGGTGGAGGGGTGTGTGCGCGGGTGGGATAGGGGGTGGGTGCGGGGGTGCAGCGGATGGTGGAGGTGGTCCGGGAGTGTGGGAGAGGTGAGGTGCTGTGGGTGGGGGAGAGGCGGGTGAGGGGCTGTTGCGGATGAGGGAGGGGTTCCGGAGGCGCTGCAGGGTGGAAGGGTGCAGGTGTTGCGGGTGAGGTAGGGGGCCTGGAGGCGCTGCGGGTGGGGGTTCGGTGGATGGGGAGGGGCCGCAGGTGGTGGAGGAGCGGGTGGTGGAGGAGGTCCGGAGGTGCAGTGGGTGGTGGAGGGGTGGGTGCTGAGGGTGGGGTAGTGGGTCCGAAGGTGTTGCGGTTGCTGGAGAGATGGGGGTGTAGGGGATGGGTCAGTGGGTGCAGCGGATGGGGGAGGGGTGAGTGCGGGGGTTCAGCGGATGGGGTCAGGGGTTGCGGGTGGGGGAGGCGGGTGAGGGGCTGTTGCGGATGGGGGAGGGGTTCCGGAGGCGCTGCTGGTGGAGAAGGGTGTAGGTGTTGCGGGTGAGGTAGGGGGCCTGGAGGCGCTGCGGGTGGGGGAGGGAGGGAGTGGGGTGAGGGTGCGGTGGGTCGGGAGGGGCTGTAGGTGGTGGAGGAGCAGGTGGTGTAGGGGGTCCGCAGGTGGAGTGGTTGGTGGTGGGGTGAGTGCTGCGGGTGGGGTAGTGGGTCCGAAGGTGTTGCGGTTGCTGGAGGGGTGGGGGTGCAGGGGATGGGTCCGGGGGGTGCAGCGGATGGGGGAGGGGCTGCTGCAGATGGGGGAGGGGTTTGGAGGACACTGCGGGTGGGGTAGGGGGTCCGAAGGCGCAGTGGGTGGGGGTGCCACGGGTGGTGGAGGGGCAGGTGCGGGGGATGGGGAGGGGTCCAGGGGCGCTGCAGGTGGTGGAGGGGCAGATATCAGTGCACATAGTCTCTGTGGTAGTTAGTGAGGGTTGGTGATGGTGTAAGAGGGGTGAAGGCCAGTACACAGACAGGCAGTTAGAGAGCAGGATGAGGGTGACAGGGCATAGTGACGGGGAGTACTTAGCAGATATAGGGGTGGGCTACAGGTGTGATGTCACAGTGTGTGTACCTTTGCTCTCATGTGTGAGGTATGTGAGGTATATGTGAGGTATGTGTGAGGTAAGGATGTGCGGGTCGTGGTGGCCACTAACCTCCTGGCTGCTGCTGTGAGATGGTGACTGCAGAGGGAGGGAGCTCAGACCCAGCAGCAATGGGTCGTGGTCAGCATTCCTTCCTGGCCCCGTTCCGCCGCACACTGTCCGCCCCGTCTGACGGGCGTCATTCCTCCATCCTGCCTGGCAGCGTCAGCTGCTGTGATCGCGGAACATAGGTAAGCGTCCGGAGCCCTGTGGGCGGGCAGGCATGGTGTTTCCCTGGAGAGGTGCGGCGCGCGTCCTTGGGCTGCAGACGGAGGGAGCTCCGGCCCAGCAGCAATGTTGATTAGTGCGTGTCCCGTCCTGGCGCTGTCCCGCTGCACATGCTCCGCACCGCTTGCCGCTGAGCATGGCAGCCCTTGTCTGTATGCTGCAGATGCTGATCTAGCGGTGCCTGAGCTAGCGCCCTCTCCCTGGGGTGTGGGTGTCAGGCGGCAGGTATGGTGTGTAGGTGGGAGAGGAGCTGCGGGCGGCGACTCGCTGCCTGCAAGTACCCTCCATATCAGCGCTGTTCCCCTCCCTGCAGATAGTGTCAGTGGCCGTGGTGTACTTTTGCTACTGGTGGCCAGGGCCGGTGCTAGGGTGTTCGGCGCCCCCCTGCAAACTATGAATTTTGCGCCCTCCAATATTCCTTTGTTGTGCATCGGGAAAAGTGGTGTGGTCTCACAACTAAGGGGCATGGCCACACAATAGTACCCCCATTTAAAATTACGCCACAATGTAGCACAATCTTATTCATCTTATACGTAATGCCCCACCCGTAGTAGTAGCGTCCTTATACGTAATGCCCCCCCAGTAGTAGTAGTGTCCTTATACATAATGCCCCCCAGTAGTAGTAGCAGTTATATGTAATGCTCCCCAACAGTAATAGTAGCGTCCTTATACATAATGCCCCCCCCAGTAGTAGTAGCATCCTTATACATAATGCCCCCCCAGTAGTAGTAGCGTCCTTATACATAATGCCCCCCAGTAGTAGTAGTAGCATCCTTATACATAATGCCCCCCCAGTAGTAGTAGCGTCCTTATACATAATGCCCCCCCAATAGTAGTAGCGTCCTTATACATAATGCCCCCCCAATAGTAGTAGTGTCCTTATACATAATGCCCCCCCAGTAGTAGTAGCAGTTATATGTAATGCCCCGGAACAGTAATAGTAGCGTCCTTATACGTAATGCCACCCATGTAGTAGTAGCATCCTTATACGTAATGTGCCCCCAGTAGTAGTAGCGTCCTTATACATAATGCCCCCCCAGTAGTAGTAGCACCGTCCTTATACATAATGCCCCCCAGTAGTAATAGAGTCCTTATACATAATTCCCCCCCAGTAGTAGCGTCCTTATATGTAATGCCCCCCCAGTATTAGTAGCCTCCTTATACGTAATGCCCCCCCCATAGTAGTGGCGTCCTTATACGTAATGCCCCCCCTATAGTAGTAGCGTCCTTATACGTAATGCCCCCCCATAGTAGTAGCGTCCTTATACGTAATGCCCCCCCTATATTAGTAGCGTCCTTATACATAATGCCCCCCCTATAGTAGTAGCGTCCTTATACGTAATGCCCCCCCCCTATAGTAGTAGCGTCCTTATACGTAATGCCCCCCCTATATTAGTAGCGTCCTTGCATGTAATGGCCTCAGCAGCAGTGGCGTCCATAAAGTGCGCACACACAGACATACCTCACACACACACACACAATTCACACACATATATACAAACACACACCACCATGCACACACACACACACACCCCCCCCCACTATACACACACACACACACACACACACACACACACACACACACACACTATATACACACACACACACCCCTCACTATACACACACACACACACACACACACACACTATATACACACACACACACACCCCACTACACACACACACACACTATATACACACACACCCACTATATACACACACACACCCCCCTCACTATACACACACACACACACACACACACACACACACACACACACACCACTATATACACACACACACCCACTACACCCCCCCCCACTATACACACACACACACACACCCACCCACTATATACACACACACACACCCCCCCACTACACACACACACTATATATACACACACACACACACACACACACACACACACACTATACACACACACATTTCTCTCTCACCCTCCACTTACCAAGTCTGGCTGGCCGTCACTGCAATGCTTATTCCACCACTGTTCAGCTGTCTGGTCCCGTGTAGCTCCGCCCCTCTATTCCGTGTAGCTCCGCCCCTCGTGCCGCCGTAGCCCCACCCCCTTTTCAGGACCCGCACTGCACAGCACACAGCCCGCTGTCACAGGTGATTGGGGGGAGGGGGGAGGAGGCTTTTGGCCATCCTCACCTCCTATACTGTAAGGTAGGGTCTTGCACCTGACTGCTGCTGGCACTGGGTATGGGGCAGCAGATGCAGTTGACTCCGCCCAGCTCTGTGACTCCACCCAGCGTTACGCCCAGCACAGAGTCACAGATCTGGGCTATTATATAGGAGATATCTCCCATACTGTACAATTCATAGTCTACATATACCACTTGCTGTACAGTTTGTGGGTGTGTATGTGGGTGTGTATGTATATATATATATATATATATATACTGTACAGTATATGTTCCATATATATCACATGTGCTGCATATTGCATATTATGTAGGCATCACTTGCTGTACAGTGTATATTCTCTCTATATTATGCTCTACATACAGTATATGCTCCACATATATATCACTTGCTGTACAGTGTATATTCTCTCTCTTACTGTATATATATGTTACATGCTGTACAGAAATTCTATATATCTCGCATCATTTAGATATTCTCATGTCATGTACAGTGTATATTTATCTATATCTCCCATACTGTGCAATTGATAGTCTACATATACTACTTGCTGTACAGTTTGTGTGTGTGCATATATATATATAAATATATATATATATACTGTACAGTATATGTTCCATATATATCACATGTGCTGCATATTGTATATTCAGTAGACATCACTTGCTGTACAGTGTATATTCTCTCTATATTACGCTCTACATACAGTATATGTTCCATATACTGTATATATCACCTGCTGTACAGTGTGTATTCTATCTATATATGCTGCATATTGTATACTCTGAAGACATCACTTGCTATACAGTGTATACTCTCTCTTTTACTTGCTGTGCAGTATTGTGTATACAGTGTCAAATACTGTATTATATAGAATGTCCCCATGTAGAGTAATGTAATGGTCCTGTGTGCAGTATAGTCTCTGTGGTCAGTATATATTGTGATATGCCTCTGTGTACAATATATACCTTACTATACCGTCACTGTGCAGTATATAGCGTAATATAATGGCTCTCAAGAACTCAATGCCAAGAAGTTTAAGAATGCCCTTCTACAGGAGTAAGTGTCCGTCTTTCCGTATCTGCATTGGAGGAGGGATAAAGAGGTCTATACACCTGCGTTAATGTTACCTCCTGGCCCTTCACCAAATCTGTTCTCTGCGCCACATTCTGATAATGTATGAGAAGGCCAGGGGCGGATTGGCCCACCAGGACACCATGACAGATTCCGATAGGCCGGTCCCATACACCGAGGGGCGAATTGGAAACAAAAAGGGGCCCTGGAAAAATTTGTACTAGTGGCCCCAAATGGGCAGCACCAGAGGTGTACGGTCTAGCCATGGGCCATGGCAGCAGTTCCCTCCCCCCAAGACTTTCCAGATAGTGGGCATGTCCAGCATCAAGGGGGAAGTTAAAAAGAAATAAAATTAAATATTATGAGCACATTATATGATACACCTTCAGAATTTAGGAAACTATATCATTCTTTAGAAAGATATATTTTCTTGCTCATTACACCAACCGTATCCCAATCACTATTCACTCAATCTTATATGTCAGCCAAGCAGGCAGACAGAGCATACACTAGATCATCTGCAATCACAGGCTAAGTGGCAAAGTAATCAGAATCAGAATCAGCTTTATTGGCCAGGTATACTTGCGTGTACTAGGAATTTGTCTTCGGTTTGCTATACAACAGCTAAGCAGGTGGGGGTAGGGGGGGTTGGGGGGGGGGGGGGCAAGTAAAGTCACACAGATAGGTATACCGTAGGGACACAAGTTAGTTACATGTACGTCTAGTCAGTCAATGTTCAGGAGTTCAGCAGGCGGACCGCTTGGGGAAAGAAACTTTTGAGGCTTCTGGTGGACCTGGCAGGGACGGCCCTGTAACGCCTGCCTGAAGGAAGCAAGTTAAACATGTTGTGGCTGGGGTGTAGCTGGTCTTTTAGTATCTTCATTGTCCGCTTTTTAGCTCTGGACAGGTACAGGTCCTGGACTGAGGGAAGATCGGCCATGATGATCTTCTCTGCGGTTCTGACCACCTTTTGGAGCCTGCATCTGTCCCTCGTGCTGGCGGAGCTGTACCATACGAGTATCGAGGAACCATACGAGTATCGAGGAGTATTTTCATATATGCAAATTATTTTGCATCTTATTCATTATGTCTATAAAAATGATCACATCAAACAAAACAGGCCCCACGGGTGCGTTAGCCCACCGGGAATCTTCCCTGTAAACCCTATGGCCAATCCGCCTCTGCTACTGTATGTCATAACATGAATAAAAGACACTACTATGTGGTGTAATTTGAATTGGGGATACTATTGTGTCACCACACCCCTTTCTTTTTGGAACAACACCCCTTATTTTTGTGACATGCATGCAGTCCCTCTATTTAGTAGGTGCCATGGAGGGGAAATAAGTTCCATCACATCTCTAGGACCACTTTAAGCACTGCCCGTATCTACCATCTCCTGTTGTTGCATTTGTGTGGGTACATCGCCACACATTGATCCATTACATCCACTCCCCCCATGTGCATGGTATATCACTCTGTGCCTAACTGTGTTGCTAGATGCTCTTGATGTCTGGAGAGCAGGGACGTGCAGTCAGGGGAGGCAGTTCCTCCCCTGTCATAATGATTAAAATAATAAAAAGAAGATATTTATAACAAAGTATGTGATAAATATCTTCTTTTATTATTGTAATCATTTTTCCCCTCTTGCTGTGGCTGCGTGTGATGGTGTGAGGCAGCGGGAGAGGTGCCTCCCGCTGCTAACATTAAAGTCCGGGCAGCGGGGGGCGGGCAGGGGGCGGGGCGCAGCAATGGGCTGTGAAAGCCCATTGAAAAAGAATGGGGAAGCGCCACGTTTACTGGTGCCTCAATGACAGGGGTGTGCATTCAGCCCCGATGAATGCATGCCCATGTCAGTCCCCCAGATGTGATTGGCCCAGCGGATCCAGCACTGTCCAATCAGTAGCGAGCCCCCTTCCCAGCTGCAGCAGGCGCCGTGGGCTGTGTGGGAACCCGCTGCAGACGGCGCCGCTGACTGACACTAGAGGTCATAATTGACCCCTAGTGTCTGAGCGGCGCTACTATGGGAGAGATGTAATGAGTCATGACGTCTCTCCCATAGTAGAGAGGAGCCGGCGGCCGGAGACGGAGGACAGCGCAGCAGGAGCGGTAAGTATGTGTGTGTGTATTTTTTTTTTATGTGTTTGGGGCACTGGCACATCTACAGGGGACACAGCGACTGGGGCAAAGCTACAGGGGGCACAGCTACAGGGGCACAACTACAAGGAGCACAGCAACTGGGGGCACAACTACAAGGGGCACAGCTACAGGGGGCACAGCGACTGGGGGCACTGCTACTGGGGGCACAGCGACAGGGGGCACAACTACTCGGGGCACTGCTACAAGGGGCACAGCTAGGGGGCACGGCTATTGGGGGCAAAGCTACAGGGGCACAGCTAAAAGGGGCACAGCAACTGTGGGCACAACTACAGGGGTCACAACTACTGGGGGCACAGCGAATGGGGGCAAAGCTACAGGGGCCACAGTGACTGGGGGCACAACTACTCAGGGCACTGCTACAAGGGGCACAGCTACAGGGGGCACAGCTACAAGGGGCAAAGCTACAGGGGGCACAACTACTGGGGGCACAGCCACAAGGGGCAAAGCTACAGGGGGCACAGCTACACGGGGCACAGCGACTGGGGGCACAACTACAGGGGTCACAATTACTCGGGGCACTGCTACAGGGGGCAAAGCTACTGGGGGCACAGCTAGAGGGGTCACAACTACTGTGGGCGCCTGCTCCATCCTCCCAGCCAGCAGTAGCACTCTCCCGTCTGTGCTAACGTGTTCCCGTGTCAGCGAGTGCATAATATTCATTCATTTCCCTCTCTCTCCTCCTGTGGATTACTTCGTTTGTAAGTATAATTTTCATTTTTACAGGTACCCCTATTGGATTCTACTGGACAAGTGGACGTGACCGGCGTGGGATGTAGGTAAGTATGTGTGCGTGTGTAAGTGTGTTTTAATACATTTTTAGTTTCATGGTGTGTGTTGTGTTTTTATTTGGGTATTTTTGTTGTTGTAGAACTACAGGTACCAGCGGGCCCGTGATTTCCCCGCATGCTGGTACTTGAGGTTCTCCAAGTACCAGCAAGCGGGGGAGGCTTGCTGGGCCTTGTAGTTCCACAAAAAAACAATATTCTTTTTTTACACACTTGTGGCTATCAGCCCAGCACCCACCGCCCAGGGGTGCTGGGGACAGCCTCGGGCTTCATCCCTGGCCCTTGGGTGCCTGGAAGGGGGGAGACCCCTTGATTTAAGGGGTCCCCACTCCTTCAGGAAACCCCGGCCAGGGGTGACTAGTTGGGGGTTAATGCCACGGCCGCAGGGACCTACATGAATGTGTCCCCCGGCTGTGACATTATGTCCCTGGCTAGTGGAGCCCGGTGCTGGTTTTAAAAATACGGGGGACCCCTACATCTTTTGTCCCTCGTATTTTTGGAACCAGGACCAGTCTAAGAGC
This sequence comes from Pseudophryne corroboree, assembly GCF_028390025.1. Taxonomy (NCBI): domain Eukaryota; kingdom Metazoa; phylum Chordata; class Amphibia; order Anura; family Myobatrachidae; genus Pseudophryne; species Pseudophryne corroboree. The sequence continues at coordinate 82,896,592 of NC_086455.1, read as the reverse complement.
CTGGTGCTGGTTGTCTAAATACGGGGAAGCCCTGTCCAATTTTTTTCCAGTATTTAAACAACCAGGACCGGCTCAAAGAGCCCGAGGCTGGTTATACTTAGGAGGGGGGACCTCACACATTTTTTTTTTTAACCCATCCAGATCCTTCTCCATAATGGAAGCCCTGGACAACAAAATTGCATTCATGTCCTCCTCCCACTCCCTTCCCAGTCCCAAACACTATATATATATATATATATATATATATATATATAAATTTTTTTACAATATATCACAAGTATGATGAGCAGGCAGGCAGCGGGCATTGGCGGCATCGGACTGAGATGCAAATTAGTGGCGGAGGGCTGGGTCAGTCGATGGTGGGCAAGTTTGTAAGCCATTGGCGGTGGCAGCAGGCATCGGCTCAGAGGCAGTAGCGGGCATTGGCTCGACGGTGGTAGGGGTCATCGGCAGGATCCGGCGGACATTATGGTTGTAGTGCCTCACCAGCAGGGCTTAAAGTGGTCCTGGAGAAGTGGGGGAACTCACCTCGCCCATGACCTCTCCTGCTTAGGCGCGCGCTCCCGACAAGGGTGTGTGGCCTCATTAAAATGGGTGTGGCCTCATTAAAATGGGCGTGGACTCATCTGATCTCATCACGGCCACCACAGGAAAAAAAAAGTCCCATTTTACACATTACGGCAGGCAAGAGTCCCCATTTTAAACAGTACGGCAGGCAAGAGTCTCCATTTTACACAGTACAGCAGGCAAGTGTCCCCATTTTACACAGTACGGTAGGCACGTGTCCCCATTTTACACATTACGGTAGGCACGTGTCCCCATTTTACACATTACGGCAGGCACGTGTCCCCATTTTACACATTACGGCAGGCACGTGTCCCCATTTTACACATTACGGCAGGCACGTGTCCCCATTTTACACATTACGGCAGGCACGTGTCCCCATTTTACACATTACGGCAGGCACGTGTCCCCATTTTACACATTACGGCAGGCACGTGTCCCCATTTTACACATTACGGCAGGCACGTGTCCCCATTTTACACATTACGGCAGGCACGTGTCCCCATTTTACACATTACGGCAGGCAAGTGTCCTCATTTTACACATTACGGCAGGCAAGTGTCCTCATTTTACACATTACGGCAGGCAAGTGTCCTCATTTTACACATTACGGCAGGCAAGTGTCCTCATTTTACACAGTACGGCAGGCACGTGTCCCCATTTTACACAGTACGGCAGGCACGTGTCCCCATTTTACACAGTATGGCAGGCAAGTGTCCTCATTTTACACATGACGGCAGGCACGTGTCCCCATTTTACACATTACGGCAGGCACGTGTCCCCATTTTACACATTACGGCAGGCAAGAGTCCCCATTTTGCACAGTACGGCAGGCAAGTGTCCCCAATTTACACAGTGTGGCAGGCAAGTGTCCCCAATTTATACAGTGTGGCAGGCAAGTGTCCCCATTTTGTACAGTGTGGCAGGCAAGTGTCAAGTGGGGGGGAAGGGAGAGGGAGGGGGGGAAGGAAGGGACAACTTACATATGAAGAGGATCTTCCCACTCTTCGGGTCGGGCCACCTCTTCTTCCTCGTGCAGGAGTACTCGGGAGGAGGAGGAAGAGGGGGAAACAGGGACCAGCAAAGTGCCGCGGCGGGCTCACCCGCCGCAAGTAACGGCACTGCCTGGCAGACTATTGAACAGTACTGGCTCACGAACCGGCTGCCATTGAAGAGAAGCAAGGCACTTTGAATCTGGCACCGCTTGTGCGCCATTCACGGCTCCCGGACCGCCAGCTAATGAGAAGCTGCCACTTGGCAGCTTCTCATTGGCTGGCGGTCCGGGAGCCGTGATAGGCTCACGCCAGATTTGAATAAAGCCGCCCGACTCCTCCCCCCTGTATTACTCCGCCCCCCCCTGCATTACTGGCCACCGAAGTGCCATACTCCGCCTCCCCCCCGCATTACTGGCTGCCGAAGGGACCGATTCCATCCGCCCCCCACGTATTACTGGCTGCCGAAGTTGCCCGACTCCGCCCACTTCTCTCTCTGCTTATTATGAGACTATCCTAACTGCTTACGGCTGCTATCAGCGCCCGCAGCAGCAGAGTAAGCAGAGAGAGAAGGGGGCGGAGTCGGGTACTTCAGCAGCCAGTAATGAGGTGGGGGGCGGAGTCGGGCACTTCGGCAGCCAGTAAGACGGTGATGGGGGGGCGGGCGCCACCGCGCCAGCCAGGTCAGTGAATCGCGGCCGTGTCTGCAATGCTCAGTGCTCACTCAGTGAGTACACATTGTGTGTGGGAGGGGGGGCGCGGCAGAACGGTGACTATACAGACAGTACACAGTGACAGTACTAGTGCTGCTGTAGTGTTGTGCTGTAGATAGGCTAACAACTTGAAAAAAGTGGGCGGGACGGCGGTGGAACGGCGTTCCGCCTCCAATTGCAAGAGCCGGAACGCAGTTCCGCCCCGTTCCGGTCCACTTTAACCCCTGCTCACCAGCCACTGACCTCACCGCACGCCACTGCTGGAGAGAATAAAACCAATATTAATAAAGCATCCGTCACTACTACCACAGCTGCTGTTAATGATGATAATTTAAATCATTTACAATTTAAATAGCTGTCAACTGGCATATATGGCTATTATATGAGGAAAATATTTAGGTTAGGCCTATATGTCAGGATAAGCCTAGCGTGTAGTATGGATTATTATTTTGCATGACGTCCACTGAACATATGATTTTACATCAACGGTGAACAAAACAGAGTATATGATCAAAACATCAACCATATATTATGCCCCAAATGTTACTTTCAAAGAATTTATTTTTTGCACCTGTTCTGGTATCTTTGAGTAAAAACATTTGACAGCAGTCCATGAAGTGTTCAGTGCTGGTGAACTGTTCTCGGCCATTTCATTTTTTTAGGAAAACTGCCACTACTTTAGGCGGAATACATTCTAATTTTGATAAAGCTCCTAAGAAGCGGACACAATGCACTAGTGATGTCAAAAGAGAGTTTCTAAGGGAGATAATGACTTAAAACAACTGTCCACTGTAGTGGCATCTATGTATGATAGGATTAATATGACAAAAAGTCACAACACTTCTTCAATAAAAACTGTGATAGCAAATTGATACATAAAGCACAGAAATGCTAGTAACACACTCATATAGTCTTTTGCGTAATGTACCTGGGGAAAGCTAGAAGAATGAACAATTCATTAGTTGAAGTCTGGGTTCCAAAACTAACGAATTCTAAAATCAAATATGCAATTTTTAACCCCCCTCCTCTGTGGCATAATAGCAATATATGTGTTATGCTAATCTGTTTTACAACCATTTTATTGCCCTTTATCCAATAACAGTACTACTGTAGTAATAGTTTCTAGAAATACTATTCTATTTCTCTTTGGAATATAGCAGAGAAATAAACGTTAGGCATTTTTTTTCTCATCCATACTGTGCATATCAAACATTGGGGTAAATGTATGATTGGTCGTTATGGTGGAGAAGCAGTGTCAGCGCACGTTATGTGCACTGATACCGCTTCTCCCCCATGTATAACAGCGGCGGTGTCGCATAGTGACAGGGGTGCTACTGTAGAAAAGATAGCAGGCCGATAGGAGGGGGCAATGTATGCTGATGGTTCTGACACCTGCAGCTGGAGATAACCTATTTCCACCGCAGGGACAGAGCTGTAGCGAGTGCTGGCCCCAGACTGCGCAGGGGATCTTGCGTGAGTAGAGACATCCTGCACATGCGCAGAGGAGCCGGACGGGCAGGGAGACACAGCGCATCAGCACTAAGCTATATATATATATATATATATATATATATATATTGATAAAGCTAAATATTTATCGTATATAAAACACTTTAAGAGGTCTAAGAACACTGTACGCTATCTACGTAAGAAGTACCGTAAGGGTACGCAAGTTGTGTAGCGATCGCTCAACCGTAGTCGAGACGCTCAAGCGTCACGTTCGCTTACGGCCCAGTGATCACAGGCAGGCACGCTATTGGCTGCCGACTAACGTAATGATTCGCTATAGCGTAGCGTACGCTCGGGACCACGAGGAGATCACCAGCGGTGCAGACGCTTACAACGTTAAAACCTTTATATCTATACCTTTAACAATGAGATACACAGTATACCTTAGTGTGGAGACAGAGTGTAAGTGCAACCTGGTGTAACCTGATTAACTACAAAGCTGCTTGAGCGTCACCGACGCTCAGAGAATACTTAACCCTTATAAAGAATACACAGATACCTGGGCTTAGGGTCCAAAACCTATTATATGTATTATAACTATTATACTTGCAAAAGGAATCACAGTACAAATGATACACTACAATATAACATAAACCAACTAACCAGATAAACTACACAGGAAATACAATACAATACAATTAAAGGAAAATACGAGAGAGATAGAGAGATAGAGAGAGAGAGAGAGAGAGAGAGAGATGGCTCACAGTAAGACAATATGATTACGGAGAAAACTTACGCACAAGGGGAAACGATCGCATGCGCCTCGATATCCAGCTCCCGATTATCAGCAATGAGAACCGTTGAAGAGAGTGAACTGGATACGGTCGGCCTGCCTATTTATGCCCCACACACAATACAATTCAATGGTCCCTACAATCTCATTGTTCATTGGACACAGGAATTCGGCTTCGCATTATAACAAAAGGTCATAGGTTGATTCATACAGGTGGGCTGTGACTATTTCCAACTGCTCAGGTGGGAGGGAAACTGGGTTTCCCGCCGCATGGGTAATAAAGTGCAAATAAAGTAAATGTTCATAAACTTCTTATGTCCATAACTATTCGCACGAGCGATTGATCTGCTTCAAACCAACACCGGAATATTTCTAATTAAATATTCTTCCGATGGATACTAAACACCACTGTATTACTCCTGTCTGACCCTTCGTATCAAACAAAGAGGGATTCCTCTGTTCATAAACATTCTATATTAACCAAACTTTCAGAATCTATCAAAGGGACCATGATCTACAAAATACATTATTAGTGAAAATATGTAACGATTGAGTCGCACGCTACAACCACATAAACTCTACCGTAAATACGCATACCGTGCGCCTGCGGGTGCCCGCGACTGTGAGTATGCGCACGTACGGGAGAGCGTACGCATGCGCAGCACGGACCTGTGTGAGGTGCAAATATGGTAGTGTGCATAGAGATATTTTTCTGACTTTGACAGTCCACCCTTTGGCAGTCAATAATAACTGCCACTTCCTGAAAACATTTCAAAAGGAGAAAAATATATGTTAGGGGTTAATTCATTTCCATGGTTGGGTAAGGGAGGAGAGAGGAGTAGGTGTGAAGAGGGTATGACCTAGTGAGATAGCAGAAGCATGTGTGTATGAATCCGTGTTTGGGGGGTCATGTATCATCGTGCCGTACGTGTTGTAAATTAAGCTTCGAGGTATTGCGAAGTATACATTTGAATTCCTTCTTATCCCGTGGTACGGGTCTGTGGATGGGCTGTCAAACTTTACCGAGCTCTTTTCGGATTTGAACAAAATGGGGAGCACATTTTAGTTGATGATACATGAATGGGGGAATATGTGATTGCTGATATCTGTGCCTGTATTCCCTATACTCTGTGAGTCATTACCTGAGGGTTGTAGAAATGAAGATAAAGAACACTTATGGAAAATGCAGTGGTATTCTATGTCAGGTTAATGTACATCTGTCGGTTGAAGTTTTGTTCGGTATCAGTTGAAAGTCGTCTTCTTTGCGCTGTGTTGCCCATTAGGTGTGAGCAAAAAGCTTTGTCAATGCCATTAGATTTACAAAAAATGTTGGGCTAGCGTAAGTTTAAGAATTCAAGGGAAACTGGGGATCCATGGCAAAGTTCATCAAATGTCCATATCTCAAGTGGTCAAAACTTCTTCTTTGGTCTATCCGTTGTCTGTATAGCGTCTCGTCAACTTCCTCGTCCAAGTGGGTCTTTTTATCTTGGAGAAAAACCAGAAAAACAGGTGAAAGAAACGGACCGTATAATCGCATTTTCATTACATCATTGTTTCTATCATTGGGTCATAAATCAAATCCTGGTTAATTACAGTTTCTTCACTCCTCAAACTCATTACCCTGGTACGATGTTTGCACTTCATTAAAGCCTGACCGCATCTAAATATCAATCCAATCGATATGACAACACCTAAGATACATAGGAGAAACTTCCCAACATCCATTATGACTCCTTGAGCCCAGTCTCCCAAACCGGAGAACCAATTTCGCGGGTTCAACCATGACACCCAACCAGTCAGCTCATTACCTACAGCAGCAAGAGTGAGATTGTGTTTTCGGCGAAATTCCCACTTCAATTGGAGAATATCGTCCATCTTTTGGTCTATGACCTCGACCGGATCCTCGGTGCTATTCGTGATATACGTGCAACACTTCACGCCGTACTGTGTTGCCAATGTAACACAATATCCGCCTGTCACTGCTGTGAGGTAATTGAGAACCATTCTATGCTGCACCAGTTCTGTTTTATAAGCTTGAAGTTCCCTTCCAGTATATCTAAACGTGTCATCATACATTTCAGTGATATTATCTAACAAATTTGCGAGCGCCGATATGTATTTATAATTTAGCACTCCTCTAGCGGTGCGGGTGAAATCTAACGCGATTAAAAATTGAATCCCGGTGGATTCACTTATCAGATCAGAGGCCGGATGCTCTGTCTTCTCTATCAGGTGCCTTTTAACAACGTGCTCGTAATGGGTGTGAGTATAAGGAGCTTGGGCACCACGATGTATGTCTTTAATTTTATCATGTGTTACAGTCATCACTTCAGGCAATACTTTTCCAATATAACACAATCCTTCAGAGTTTGGGGCAAGCCACTTGTACGCCTTTCTCCCGCATATGAAATATGCATCATCGGGGAGAACATATGGGACGGAGAAGGACATAACCATATTACACACCTTCCAGGTGAACTCTCCTAATCCTAATTCTTCCATCTGCTTAATACACGTATCAGGTTGTATGATATGTGCACAGTATCCTGGTGATACTTCTCCAACTCTCGTAATCCTATTTCCTAAGGTGTACCTATACCGGAAAGATTTTCCTCTACTGGCTATGTGGCGTACAAGCTCTGTATCTGTAGGCATTCTAGACAGGGAAGGGGGAGTGTTCCTGCACAACCTTTCAGAAAATAATGAAACGTATTGTAAACCAACAATCTGGAAAATAATTAAGGAAAGAATTTCCAAAGATAAATCATCCTGCTGGTGGTGCACCCCAAGGAAAAAAAGACTGAATTTTAGAAAATTGTTTTGTTCCTTGAAAGAGATCAAGAGAACAAAAAAGAAAACCTCTTTGTGGGGGCACTCTTTATCAAAATTGTTTAATTTATTTAAAACATAACATTTATTGAATCAAAAGTAAGAAATATATATCATTCATAGCCTTTCTCAAACAAAAAGGAAATTTTTGACCTCTAAGTATAGGTCACCCTCAGGTGAAAATATAGTGTAATATAAAATTGTATCCAAGAATGCTTTTTTTCAATTTGATTTTAAGATAAAATAAGCAAGGTCAGAAAATAATGATCCGACCGTGACGGCATAATGTATTTTCCTAACTGGACGATCTACCTATAGTTAGTAGCTACTGTATCACTCCTCTTGAGAGAAACCAAAAGCAATTTTATCAGATTAGTTTGTAGCTGATCATTGTACCTGCTCAGAACAGAATATACCTGAGCAGGCTTTGTAGATCAGAGCTTTATTGTGTTAAAATCCTGATATATAAACAATTGGTCATGAACAATTTTGAAAGTGAGTATTTACCTGAATAAGGCAGATAAGTCATATATTCCTTAATAATGAGAAGCAATTTGCTTTATAGCCCACAATGACAGGTACAGATAACAAAAAGACTTTTTCTGTCTTTATATGAGCATGATTTGCACTGAGGAGAAATATATATGTGTGTATATCCCCTGCTGCTGTGTTTGCAACAATTACTAAGGAAAAAGACACAAGGTAAGATCTCAAAAGAATGAAGCAGCAGCTCCTTATATGGACTCAAATCTCCAAATTACTTGCAACAATATTGTTATTTCTTTAAGCAAAATGTAACATCAGCAGTGCAACAATATTGTTATTTCTTAAGCAGAATGTAACATCGATAATAAGGTAAAATTACAATGAATTGTTAATCTTCCTATAAATCCAATTGTAGCCAGAGGAAGCAAAATGTAACATCACCAATAAGGAGAAAATTACAATGAATTGTTAGTCTTCCTATGAATCTGATTATAGCCAGAGGAAAAGTTAGATTAGTTAAGTCTGTTTTAGGGCTATAGCTATAATAGACGTCTGTGGAAAAAAACTTTTTTATTTTAATTACCACAGAAAGGGGATATTAGTATAAATTAAATTAAAGAATCCCCATCTACAGGCATAATAGAAGTCCGTCCTGGGAGGTACCGCCAAGCGGATGATGAGAGCGCACTGAAAATACCTAGCGGGGAGAGAGAGTGTCCCCGAGTGAACGTACGTTTCACCCTGTATAGCGGGCTTGTTCACCATCACAGATGGAGATATTAAACCTCCTGTCCACCGGTCTCCCACCATTTAACTCAAGTACCTCCCCTATCGTTAAAGGAAATGGTACTAGCCCTGATTTGCTATGACCTTGAGGTACTTGAGAGCATACCCAACAATCTGTTTTGTTTAACACATTACCCACTAAGGAGTGATAGTCACTCAATGGATGCCGGTCCATATGGATATTAAAACTGGATTGGCATTTCTTAATGCACCCATCTTCAATGACATTGTTACAGAGCCTACAGATACAGTTTTCCTCAGCTAACAATCCGTCACAATTCCTTCTATGGTCAATGCTATCGGATCGTTTTCTGATACTCGCCTTTGCTTGTTGGTTAGGTTGATCTTGGAAAACTACGCCTCCATCTTTATCATCAGAACCCATTCCAGAACCTCTATCGACCTCCATGGTACTCTCGCCGGAACAGACTGCTCTGGTCAACATCATGGTCAACAGGAAAATCCGGATCACAGTCTCTTGGGGCAAGTCCATCTTATAGGAGGAAACGGAGAAGAATGAGAAGGAGGAAAAAGAAATTTGAGGGAGAGGGGATGGGAAGTGGAGGAAAATAATAAAAGGGAGTGGGGAGTCGACAACAGCTCTCGGTCTTCAAGGCTCAGGTGCCGCCTCAGTCCTCCTGGAACAGACACTCCAGTGATACAACCTCTACCGTCTGTTCCTTATCACGGGACTTCTCTGGATCAGCAACCTTCTTGCAGTGGGATGAATGGACCCAAGTCTCTCTCTCAGCAACCTTTAATGCTGTAGTGCTAGTCAATAAGACCTGGTATGGTCCTTCCCATCTGTCAATAAGGCAACCTGAGCGTAGAAAATTCCGTATCATTACATAATCCCCAGGTTCAATATCATGACAATTACTATCAGGTAGATCAGGAATCACCAACTTCAGACTATCATTCTGATTCCTTAACTGTTTACTCATGTTAATCAAGTACTTTACAGTTACTTCATTGTTACATTTCAAATCATCCTGAGGGTTAATCATGACATGCGGTTGTCGACCAAACAAGATTTCAAAGGGAGACAGATTAAGAGGGGACCTGGGAGTGGTTCTGATACTATACAATACAACGGGTAAAGCTTCTGGCCATGTCAATCCTGTCTCTGCCATCACTTTACTCAATTTATTTTTAATAGTGCTGTTCACTCTTTCGACCTTCGCACTCGCCTGTGGACGGTACGGAGTGTGCAGCTTGCTATCAATTCCCATCAACTTACACATTCCTTGAAAGACATCACCTGTAAAATGGGTACCCCTATCACTTTCGATTATTCTAGGGATACCATATCTACATACAAGTTCCTGCACAATTTTCTTAGCAGTAAACATAGCGGTATTTGTAGCCGCAGGAAATGCTTCGACCCAATTTGAGAAAACATCTATACAAACAAGTACATATTTCAAATTCCGACAAGGGGGTAATTGTATAAAATCAATTTGTATTACCTGGAAAGGGCCGCCGGCAGGTGGGATATGGGATGGTTCTGTAGGTATTGCCTTTCCAATATTCTTTCTCAAACAGGTAAGGCATGACATTGCTCTTTTACTCGCATGAGAGGAGAATCCTGGGGCGCACCAATAGGCTCTTACCAATTTGCACATCCCTTCCTTGCCTAGATGAGTCAGCCCGTGAGCTGCTTCAGCCAGACATGGAAGATATGCTCTGGGGGCCACTGGTTTACCATATCCATCCATCCAGAGTCCTGAGGACTCCTGGCCACATCCCTTTGCCTTCCAGACTGCCTTTTCCTGTGTGGAACACAAATTTTGCATTTCACACAACTTCTGTGTGTTAATGGTATTAAATACCATCAATTGTGTGGTGTCTGTCTGTATGGGGGTAGCAGCTGCTAACTTAGCAGCTTCGTCTGCTCGGCTGTTACCAAGTGATACCGGGTCTTGGCTATATGTGTGTGCTTTACACTTGATAACAGCCACTCTGTCGGGTTCCTGTATCGCTGTTAGAAGCCTTTTTATGTGAGCTGCATGCGCTACCGGTGTACCAGCGTCCGTCATGAAATTTCTGAGACGCCATAGGGCTCAGAAATCATGGACTACCCCGAATGCGTATCTAGAATCGGTGTAGATATTGGCTGACTTACCCTTAGCCAATTCACATGCTCTGGTTAGGGCGACCAGTTCAGCAACCTGGGCTGAGTGAGGTGGGCCTAGCGGTTCCGCTTCTATGGTGTCTTGGTCATCTACGACTGCGTATCCAGTACACAAGTCTCCCGAGTCTGACTGTCTATGGCAACTACCGTCCGTGTAGAACGTGAGTTCTGCATCTTCCAGTGGGTTGTCACTGATGTCAGGCCTTGCGGTAAAATTTTGGGTCAAATATTCCATACAATCATGTGTATCTTCCTTTGTATTAAATCCTCCTTCCCCATCACTCTCACCTTCCACCCTTTGTGCCTGACCAGGCACACCTGGGAGATACGTTGCAGGATTTAATGCACTGCATCTCCTTATGGTGATGTTTACGGGGGCCATTAGTGCCAATTCCCATCTTGTAAACCTCGCTGATGAGACGTGTCTGGTTTGGGCAGAATTCAATAAGGCTGATACTGCATGTGGCGTATGGATTGTGAGGTTGTGGCCTAGCACGACGTCTTCGCTTTTTGTCACTAGCAATGCTATCGCAGCAACGCTTCGCAAGCATGTGGGGAGGGATCGCGCTACCGTGTCTAGCTGAGCGCTGTAGTATGCAACTGGCCTGCTGGCATCACCGTGTTTTTGGGTTAGTACACCTGCCGCGCAACCAGCACTTTCTGTTCCGTATAGTTCAAAGGGTTTCCCATAGTCTGGCATACCTAGTGCTGGTGCCTGCGTTAGGCACTGTTTGAGTCTCTCAAATGCTGTTTCGGACTCGTCTGTATGCGAAATCCTATCAGGTTTGTTTGAGGAGACCATTTCCTGCAAAGGTAACGCCAAAATGGAAAACCCTGGGATCCAATTACGGCAATACCCACACATTCCTAAAAACGTTCTGATCTGTTGCTGGGTTTGTGGCAGAGTCATGTCTCTAATTGCTTGGATTCTATCAGCGGTCAGGTGTCTCAGTCCTTGTGTTAGACAGTGTCCCAAATATTTTACCTTAGTTTGGCATAATTGTAACTTGTCTTTGGACACCTTGTGTCCTGTGTCTGAAAGATGAAACAGGAGCTGTTTCGTATCCTTCAGAGATGCTTCCAGTGAATCTGAACACAGTAATAAATCGTCCACATACTGTATCAATACTGATCCACTGTCTGGTTGGAAAGACTGTAAACAATCATGCAAAGCCTGAGAAAATATACTTGGACTATCTATGAAACCTTGGGGTAATCGAGTCCACGTGTATTGGACTCCTCTGTATGTAAATGCAAACAAATATTGGCTGTCAGGGTGCAGAGGTACCGAAAAGAAAGCGGAGCAGAGGTCAATAACAGTGAAAAATTTGGCGGTGGGAGGGATTTGCATTAGGATGACAGCTGGATTTGGCACTACGGGGAACTGACTCTCAACTATTTTGTTAATCCCCCTTAGATCCTGCACTAGCCGGTAACCCCTCCCCCCACTCTTTTTAACAGGGAAGATGGGACTATTGGCAGTGCTGGACGTTCTTACCAGAATGCCCTGTTGTAGCAAGCGCTCTATTACTGGGTAAACTCCTAACTCCACCTCTGGCTTCAGAGGGTACTGTGGGATTTTTGGAGCTATCCTACCATCTTTTACTTGTACAACTACTGGAGCTACGTTTGCCATTAATCCAGTGTCTTGTCCGTCTTTTGTCCAAAGTGACTCTGGTATCTGAGATGTCATCTCTTCTATTTGGGATGGATTCCTATTTGTCATAATGGTATGTGACATTAATTTTGATGGGGAGTCTAACATGTCTCGCACTTCCTGAGCGTGTTTCTCAGGTATGTCCAAGAATACACCTTCAGGAGTACAATAAATGACACACCCCATTTTACACAGTAAGTCTCTTCCCAGGAGATTGGTTGGTGCCGATGCAGCCAGCAAAAACGAATGCTTGGTATGCAAAGGCCCTATTGTAATCTCGGCTGGTTTGCTAACAGGGTAGTGCTGGACTACTCCTGTTACTCCCATGGCTGGAATTGTCCTACCAGTGGTTCTCATGCCCACTGTCGAATTTATCACTGACTTGGCCGCCCCTGTGTCTACAAGAAAGTTTAAAGTTTTACCAGCTACATTAATTGCGATCTCGGGTTCACTTCCAAGGTTGGCAATTAATTTTACTGGCTGCAGATTACAGGTATGGCCACACCCCTATTGGGTATGGTGGCCTCCCTGAATCCCGCTGGCAGCAACTACTTGTGAGGGAGATAGTTGGGAACTACCAGAGGCATGCCAGTCTCTGTTTGGGGGATATCTTTTTGTTTCCCCTGTATGTGGCTCATAACTCCGTTTCTGCGGACCTTGCTCCCAATGTCGTGTGTCGTGTCGTTGTCTAGGGGGTTGGTATGAGTTTCGTGGATTCTTTACTCTACAATCTCGTGCCATGTGTCCCTGTTTGTGACAAGAATAACAAGTAACCATACTTGACTTACCCACAGGATTTGGTGATACAAACAAAGGCTGCCTTGTGGTCAGAGCCTGTATACTTACTGACATTAATTTATCACCTTGTTGTTCCCTGTGTCTGGTGATGTTTCTATCGTGATCAATAGCAGCCTCTCTCAAAGTAGCCACAGACAGACCTCGCCAACATGGTTGTGTGGTCTGTACCCTAGTCTTCAATGACTCTTTTAAACCATCCATCAGTACCGATACTGCTACTTCCCGATGGTTTGTGTCTGTTTTAATGTCCTCTATGCCTGTGTATTTTGCCATTTCTAATAATGCTCTGTTACTCTGCAGCTGTCTCTGACTCCTTCTGTTTAATGGAGAATATCTTATTCCATTTAGCTACTGCTGGGAAATACTCTTTTAGCTGCAAGTTTATTCTTTTCACATTATCTTGGTTGTACACATCTGTAAGAGGTACATCATGATCTAGTCCGCAATCAGCTAAAAATTGAGTTGCGTCGACATTTGAGGGTAAACATGCTCTCAGCAATATCTGCCAGTCTTTATTGTTGGGCTCTACAGTGTTACCTAAGTCTCTGATGTATTTTTGACTGGCAACTAAGTCTTTTCTAGGGTCAGGAAATTCAGACACTATGGTCCTTAATTCCATTCGGGAAAATGGAGTGTACATGGCAATGTTCCTAATGGGAGTGGCTCCTGATGCGTCTGTTTTCCCATTTGGCACTGCTATTACTCTAACAGGGGTAATTCTAACAACCTCATTCTGTGTAGATTCTACAGGCTGTGGTGAAATAGTTTCAGCATAATGCATGGTGCCGTACTTACCAGTTGATACGACCTCACCTATCCCTCCGCTAGGGGCCTTTACTAATCTGGTGGGTGGAGCTGTGCCTACTGTGGTCTCTGCTATGGTGGCTGCTAGAGAGAGCGCTGAAATCGTTGCCGATTCGTCCTCTTGATCACACTCCTGAGGAAAGTTCAAAACAGGGTACAACTTGCACGGGTTAATACTTGCATGGGTTAATGGGTTAACATTATCATTAACATTTACACAGTTACTAAGTGATTTTGTGTTACACCTTAGTGCGTCTTTCTCCGCAATCAACTTATCTCCTGATATATATGGTGGCGGTGGGGCCGTGGCAATCAGTTTTCTGTTAGAGCCAGATCCCGCCGCCTGAGCCAAACCTCTCTGTATCTCACCTTCCTGTTGCCACAACTGTAAATAATCATAATGCTGGATTCGTCTCTTTGTTGATTTTATGAGACATATCCTCCTCAAATTTTGTAACACTTCTGAGCTGAAGCTACCTACTCTTGGGAATTTCTCCCCATCATGTACAGTCATTCTCTCCCATTCATCACATAAAGTTTCTGTGTGACTTCCATATTTCTCACACATTATATACCTGGCCGACCCAATTGGTCGGACCACTGAATCAACCCGAACCGAGGTTGATCGCCCCCTACCTGAACAAGTGGCCCCCATAGTTCGAAAGTGTTGCTTTATTTAGCCAACCCTTTACGCAAAACCAAATGTCAACAATAGGCTGACGGTGGCGGTTTACCGAGTACCCCACTCACTCGCCCACGCCGACCAATACGACCTGATCACACCGATATGGTGCTGGCGTACTCGACCTAGGGCCCCTGCGACCTGAACCTCTATTTACTGGAACCTGCGAGGGTTATCCGAAGAACACTTACTCTTTCCAGTAACTATTGGTTGCTGGATAGTTCCTGAGTGAGCAGCAAACTTCCCTTAAAATAAAAAAAATTACACAAATCACGTTAGAGTGTACAAATAGCGTTTGTGACCCCTTTACTCTAATGGTATTAGGTCAGATTACTAACTACTGCACACACTTACGTGCGGTCCAGTCGTTCAGTACACAAACAACTAAGCTTATGTACAGAAAGACCAATGGAATCGAAACTTACGACTGCGAATTCCTTCAGCCAGAGCTTATATGGCCTATATGGGTGTTGCACCAACCCTTTTCGGTGTTGTGCCTGTGAACTGTATAGCGGACTTCCTTGTCGGCTGTACCTGGACCTCCTGGTCTGTTATGACCTCCTGGTCTTGTTACAGTATGACCTCCTGGTCTTGTTACAGTATGACCTCCTGGTCTGCTATACTCTAATGCTCAAAATTGTATATTTAACCAGAGATGCCTCCCTAGCCACCGTGCACGTCACTTACACGCATGTACCTCACGAGTACTCGACTTTTCTTGTGGTTCAACCTTTAAAAATTGTAAAAACACTCACTCATCACATGTACACTTTTGTTTCTATTTCTATTTCTGCGCAGAAATTTTTCTTCAGATCAGGTGTGTTACCAATTAGGAGCAGGATCTGTTAATTAAATTTCGGACACCCAAAAATAGACTTGCGTTATTTCTCGCCTTGCGTTATTTATCGCTTTGCGTTAAAAATCAACTTATCGTGACTTGAGCTACGTGGGCGTAACCGGACGCTCCGTTGCGTAACGTACGCTGCGTGCGTCGGCCTTTGGATTGCGTACGCAAGTCTTTGTTAGAGACACGTATACGCAAAGCAAAGATCCACCGTAACACAATTTTATACTTTTATCAATGTAGATGATCCTTGATCATCTACCACACAAACACACTGACTTCGCCTTATCTCCCAGGCGAAACTGTGTGTTTGTCTATCTTTTAACTATATTACCTTTACTCTTAAACTATGAAATAACGGCAAATCTTTTTTAGCACTTCTATCAACTATAAAACTGGCAGACAGGAGAGTGATATACGAAAATGAAAAAGAAAAAGAAATGCAGATATATATATATATATGTGTGCGTGCGTGTGTACGCAAGACAGAAAAATAAACAGTTTTAAAAGACACTAGCGTTTTGTTCTTACCTCCGGTTCCCGGATTCCTTCAGCACTCTTTACCTAAGCGAAGCAGACGCTTATCCTGTCAGCACTACGAGGGATACAACCTCCCGCCCTTTGCTGAGGGATAATGTCTGCTGATCTACCTAGTGCAGATATGTGAAGGACGGGCGAGCCGCCAATTGATAAAGCTAAATATTTATCGTATATAAAACACTTTAAGAGGTCTAAGAACACTGTACGCTATCTACGTAAGAAGTACCGTAAGGGTACGCAAGTTGTGTAGCGATCGCTCAACCGTAGTCGAGACGCTCAAGCGTCACGTTCGCTTACGGCCCAGTGATCACAGGCAGGCACGCTATTGGCTGCCGACTAACGTAATGATTCGCTATAGCGTAGCGTACGCTCGGGACCACGAGGAGATCACCAGCGGTGCAGACGCTTACAACGTTAAAACCTTTATATCTATACCTTTAACAATGAGATACACAGTATACCTTAGTGTGGAGACAGAGTGTAAGTGCAACCTGGTGTAACCTGATTAACTACAAAGCTGCTTGAGCGTCACCGACGCTCAGAGAATACTTAACCCTTATAAAGAATACACAGATACCTGGGCTTAGGGTCCAAAACCTATTATATGTATTATAACTATTATACTTGCAAAAGGAATCACAGTACAAATGATACACTACAATATAACATAAACCAACTAACCAGATAAACTACACAGGAAATACAATACAATACAATTAAAGGAAAATACGAGAGAGATAGAGAGATAGAGAGAGAGAGAGAGAGAGAGAGAGATGGCTCACAGTAAGACAATATGATTACGGAGAAAACTTACGCACAAGGGGAAACGATCGCATGCGCCTCGATATCCAGCTCCCGATTATCAGCAATGAGAACCGTTGAAGAGAGTGAACTGGATACGGTCGGCCTGCCTATTTATGCCCCACACACAATACAATTCAATGGTCCCTACAATCTCATTGTTCATTGGACACAGGAATTCGGCTTCGCATTATAACAAAAGGTCATAGGTTGATTCATACAGGTGGGCTGTGACTATTTCCAACTGCTCAGGTGGGAGGGAAACTGGGTTTCCCGCCGCATGGGTAATAAAGTGCAAATAAAGTAAATGTTCATAAACTTCTTATGTCCATAACTATTCGCACGAGCGATTGATCTGCTTCAAACCAACACCGGAATATTTCTAATTAAATATTCTTCCGATGGATACTAAACACCACTGTATTACTCCTGTCTGACCCTTCGTATCAAACAAAGAGGGATTCCTCTGTTCATAAACATTCTATATTAACCAAACTTTCAGAATCTATCAAAGGGACCATGATCTACAAAATACATTATATAGTGAAAATATGTAATGATTGAGTCGCACGCTACAACCACAAACTCTACCGTAAATACGCATACTGTGCGCCTGCGGGTGCCCGCGACTGTGAGTATGCGCACGTACGGGAGAGCGTACGCATGCGCAGCACGGACCTGTGTGAGGTGCAAATATGGTAGTGTGCATAGAGATATTTTTCTGACTTTGACAATATATATATATATATATATATATATATATATATATATATACACACAGGTTGAGTATCCCATATCCAAATACTCAGAAATACGGAATATTCCGAAATACGGACTCTTTTGAGAGAGAGTGAGATAGTGAAACCTTTGTTTTCTGATGGCTCAATGTACACAAACTTTGTTTAATACACAAAGTTATTAAAAATATTGTATTAAATGACCTTCAGGCTGTGTGTATAAGGTGTATATGAAACATAAATGAATTGTGTGAATGTAGACACACTTTGTTTAATGTACAAAGTTATAAAAATATTGGCTAACATGGCCTTCAGGCTGTATGTATAATGTGTATATGAAACATCAATGCATTCTGTGCTTAGACTTGGGTCCCATCACCATGATATCTCATTATAGTATGCAATCATTCCAAAATACGGAAAAATCCGATATCCAAAAAATACCTCTGGTCCCAAGCATTTTGGATAAGGGATACTCAACCTGTATATATATATATATATATTTTTTTTTTTTAAACAAATTACTCTGCGCCCAATGATGTGCTTACTGCAACAATATAAAACCACAGCCAGGTGGGAAACAGTCCTTCCACCTTTTTATAATTAAAAAATTTAAAAAGCACCATCCGATATTCTATCAAGCAGGTGGACCGCCGCTAAAGCCTCCTCACAACCAATGTCCAAACTATGCCAATTTCTGTCAAAAGAAGAAGAGGTAGCGCTCAATAGTGCATTTAAAAGATGTAAGGTACAGGTAAAGATTCCCACAGGGTTATCCTCTCCCGTACCGGAAAAACAATATCTGGGGGCTGATTAGCACATGGCTACATTATCATACTGTACCAGGCAATGCTCCACTCGCTCTCCGCTTTCCTCCTCCCGGATACCTGCACCACGCTGCCGGCTCTCTCACAGCTAGCTCGGACGTGTCGGACCACAGTTGGAGTGAGTTAGATTAAAGACACTGCACCTGGTGACGTCAGGGAATCCCGCCCTAACGCATTTCGTATACACTTCGTCAGAGGGCTGAAATGCGCACCTCGCTGTGGTAATAGGTTGGGTGTGTCTCCAAAGCGTTTCGGCATCTAAAGTGCCTTGGTCAAGGCATAAAGGCACTTTAGATGCCGAACAATGGCAATCCGAAAAAGTCGATTGCCATTGTCGGGACTGGGCCAAACCTGTCGGGTTTGGCCCAGTATTGAATACTGACCTGTTGGATCCTTTCCGTCAGAAAGGATCCGACAGGTATTGAATACACCCCTATGACTCCTGTTTAATGAGATGCTCCATGCAGGACACACCCAGACAAGTTCAGAGATTCCTGTTCAAACTACTAGTCCACCTGGACAACTGGATCAGGTGCCCAAACGGCTGTAACTTTGGGAATTCCAGGGTAGTTATTCTTGCCGAAGGAGTGAATGAGAGGAATGTGGGTAGAACTAAAAGTCTCAGAAATGTGTGCAAGGCCATTGAATAGTAACACACAGGAGGACGCGCAGTATTACCTTCCATTGCCAGCCCCAGTTGAATCCCCAGTATTTTTAATGCTGTTCGGGCTTTAAAAATATACTACATTGTTTTCAATCGCAAATCATTTATATGTGGCGCTTGTTGTGTTTCCATTTATACCGCTTGCTCTAAGAAATAAATGAGGTTACTACCAGTGACAGTATGTGTTTGTATTCTCTTCTCAAATTCTCAATCAATGTTATGTACATGCAGAATGTTGGGAAAATAAAATTTACAGAAACATGATAGAGCGAAGAGGGGGCTATTTATCAGTCCTCAACGCTGGCAGAGTGGTCAAAATGAAACTGTCTGACACAACTTATTTTAATTGGCAAAAATGTCAAACAACAATGCGGTACTTTGCTAGAAATGGTAAATTATTTTTCTATGCTTCCATGTGTGATCATAACTTTAAATAAGTTTTTAATGAATTTATTTGTTTCTGCTAATATCCTGTAGGACAGATAAGTATTAGTTATTCTGGACAGACAGATACCATAATGTACACGTTTACTAACATAATGTGACTTTCTAAATGTGAACTGTCCCGGTCTGCATTTCCACCTACTAGCACTCTGCTCAGCAGGCTTTCTGATTGTGGACTGGCCTGGTCTGCAGATAGAGGCCAAGTTGCTCAGGGGCCTAGCCAACAGGCTTCACCCCCCTGTGCTCTGCTTAGCAGGATGGATGTAAGGCATGATGTGATGCATACTGGTGGATATGGAGCCATTTGAGGAAGAGAAGGAATGGTTAGGGTTAGGGCCCGGGAAGAGGGGGGGGGGGTATGTTAGGGTTACGCACTAGAGGAGGGGGGGTAGCTGTAGCCCCCCCACCTGAGTCTTAGCTCTAGCCATGTCCCCCTGTGACTTAGCCCTAGCCACCCTCCCCACTATCTTAGCCCTAGCCACCCTCCCCACTATCTTAGCCCTAGCCACCCTCCCCACTATCTTAGCCCTAGCCGACCCTCCCAACTATCTTAGCCCTAGCCGCCCTCCCCACTATCTTAGCCCTAGCCGCCCTCCCCACTATCTTAGCCCTAGCCGCCGCCCCAGGTGGGTTAGGGTAGGGGGCAAGGGAGGTCTAAAATAATTACCCTGTTCCATGTCGGCATTGTAACTGTCAGGATGCCGATGTCGGTCTTGTGACCACCGGCATCCCGACCGCTAGCCTTCTGTATCACACCCGTTTTATGTATTAAACCGTTTCAATGATAGCAATACTGTAGCTACAGTCACATCTGCAGCCTAAAACTATGTGACCTACCAAGAAGATATACAGCTATGCGTTTTGTCTCTAAAATAAAAAGCAACGGGCAGCTACAGTTTATTTTATAAGAAAACACATGAAGTATTTTGCTGTGATTATGGTTACAGTACTTGCTCACATGCTTGGATACTGTGTACATCATGTTTGTGATGTGACTATTTCCTACCACCCTATTTCCTACCACCCCCCCCCCCCCCCCCCCCCCCCCCCGATGGACGTGTCTCCATGTCCATCTGCTCCGGGGTCCGGCACTAGCACAGCTTGCACTGCTTGTAATTTGTGGTGTGACGCCATACTGCACATTGCATGCATATGAGCCAAACAAGCTGGCGCTGCTGTGTTAGTGACACTGGCTGCCTGTACAGTGCTATCTATGTGTGGCGCTGTGTGGAGTTAAGGTGGGCAAGCAGAGGTGGAACGTCCCGCCTCCAATTAGAACTGCCAGAACGCAGTCCTGCCTCATTCTGGCCCACTTTAACCCCTGGTTGCGCACAGACGTACTAATTTCGCACATTACATTGATCAGTGCAAGCTTGAAATGTAGTTTTGTCACACATTTTCAGCGAGAAAAACACTTGGTGGGTTGAGTCTCATAGGACCTAATGCCCTATTTAGAAACATAAAGGGTCATACACACTAGCAGTATGCTCCATGAGCGATATCGCCTTTTATTTTTCCTACCCTCTCGGGCGGCCAATATAGGGCCTAATTCAGACCTGATCGCTGTTGTGTGAAATCGCACAGCGGCTGATTATCGAATGACTGCGCATGCACGAGCTCAAACAGCTACAGGATGGTGCGAAAATTTTGATCGCTAGGCGTACGCAAGGTGATTGACAGGAAGAGAACGTTTGTGGGTGGTAACTGGCTGTTTTCTGGGAGTGTCAGGAAAAACGCAGGCGTCCCCAAGCATTTCCTGGGAGGGTGTATGGTCAGCTCTGGCCCCGATCAGCCTGACTCTATTGCACTGGAGGAGTAAGTCTGTGCATACACACTCTACGATTTCGCTAAAGATATCGTACAGTGATGTCACGCCGCGACTGACCCGTTCATGCAGTTTTGGACGATAAGTCTAAATTGAGCTCCATGCACAGCCGACAGCGGGGGCCGATAACAATGCACGGGACCACACAACGTTCATAGCGTACACTCTGAGCGACATTACATACAATATCGCTCAGGAAGGTGAGGGGGGGGGGCTAGGTTTAGGCATCGCCGGGGAGGGTTAGGGTTAGGCTGCGGGGGAAGGGGGGGGGGTTAGGTTTAGGCAATAGGGAGGGAGGGTTAGGGGGCCAGGTGGGGAAGGTAAGTATACCTTCCCGTCGGCATTCTAATCATCGGGATGCAGCGGTTTGTATTCTGACCACGGGCATATTATACCCAACCTACAACAAATGTCCTATTTAGATGTTATGAATGCTCAAATGAGTAACCAATGTGTAAACGAGCATGTCCTTTAAATGAGGTATTAATTAGGTAAAATGGAGTCACTACGCTCCAATCTCTATTCACAACATATTACAAAGATGTACTCAATAATATCAATCAATAGAAAACAAAACAAACTTAGCCATTGAAAAACTTATACATGAGTACTATGCACATGCACTTAGTATCAATGTTACTGATAGTACTGACATTAATTCAGTTAATAAATCTTTCCAGAAATTCCTAATGTGAGTGAAAATCTTAATCCCAAATGCTAACTCAGGTATTAGTATAGTGAATGATGTTGTGGGTTATGTGTTCTGGCAGGGAGTTGTCCTGGTCCCCCCCCCCCCAGGTCCACAAAAGTTTTCTGGCCATACCCTTCCGTGTGCTGGCTGATCACCTTCTCTAAAAGCAGTGACGCGATAGAACAGTGCCGCTGTCTCTTTTTTCCATGTCCCCAACTGGTGTCCGATTCATCAGCAGACCGGTGTCACCGGATTCAATCGCGGGGGGGTGGGGGGGGTGGAGGCGGGTAACTTGCGGGAGGCAGTCGAGGGAGGGGGGCTGGGTAACATGCGGTAGGCACTGCAGTCGTGAGAGGGGGCGGGTAACATGCGTGAGTGGGGGCGAGTAACATGCGGGAAGCAGTCGCAGGAGGGGAGGCAGTCGCAGGCAGCGGGTAACATGCGGGAGGCAGTCAAGGGAGGATGACATGCTGGAGGCAGTCGCAGGTGGGGGGGCGGTTGGTAGTCGCAGGTGGGGGGAGGGAGGGTGCTATCATGGTGCTGGGCAGGAATATTCAGGGTTCTATCACGGACGGGGAGGGGGGGTTGCGGAAAGAGGAGCATGCTACAGACAACAAGAGTCGCCCTGCTTATCGCCTGAAGGGTTATACGTACACTGTCAACGCCGTATGATAACAGTTGGGTGGTGCAGCATCCCTGCTCAGCTGTGAAGCTCTGCTGAGCTCAGGGAATAAATGAAGCATTCTTTCAATGGCAGCATGCAGCACCGCCCTCCAGTGGCCAGCGCCCATAGGCAGCTGCCTAATGGTGGCTCCGGTCCTGCCTCTATGTCCCCTCCCACAGGCAGTTTAGAATAAAAGTGCCCTCAGGAGACGATGCACACTCTCCATAGAGTTTTCTTCCATTTCTTTTAAAACTTTGTTATTTTCAGTATGCTGTTTGGGCAACAGCATACCTGCACTGTAGGAGGTTGGGGGGAGGGAGGGGGGGGTTGGGTGTCGGTCACCGGCCTCTGTAAGGTGTCAGAGTCGCTTCCCCACTACAGGACCACCATCCTGAGAGGTTGTTGTACAGCGGGACACTGCACCTTAGTGGTCACAGTCGCAGCATGCCGCACACCCCTAACAATAGCCTGAAGGTGACGACAGTTGTGAGTACAAACCGGGGTCCCCCGGTTTTTGGTGCAGCAATAATGCGGGGGAGGCATACGGGACCCTCCTGTGGGGGACCCGCTATAGCCCCCTGTGTACACTGGCAGCAGTGGTTAAAACTAGCACTTGCTGTGATGTTTTTACACTCCTTGGGAGACTTTGCCAGTATAAACATAACTGAAACTCTACGCCATTACAGGGGGCGGAGCTTCCTCAGAGCGGGACCAGCAGTGTTTTGGTGCCTTCCTCTGCTTACAGCTGCAGCAGCAGGCACACACAGCTTCTCCAGACACTCAGGATACGCAGGAAAACTGGAACAAGGGAGTGTAGCAAAGGGGGAGAGCCGCTATTGTACATGATCTGTGTCCTGAAAAGGACAAAAACGTCAGTGTTTCACCGTGATATAACTGCTTGCAGCCTCACTGGAGCCGTTTAACTTGGGTGTGCTGTTCCCTTCTCTCTGTCTCCCTCTCACATACGGTAAAGGCAGGCTTGCTATTGTATTACTTCTCTGTGCGTATGTGTATGTAAGTGTTGTTTACTGTAAACATGGTAAAACACCAATTATGCAGTGTATGTCACACCAGATTCTCTCCCTCTACATGTGGTTCCATATCATGTGGACAATGCAGTCAGTCCTCACAGCTTAGTGACGGACTTAGGGGAGGGTCAAAAGCCTTCCTGGCTAGGTGCCATAAAATGCATGATGTCAGATATGTCATCTCAGCTCACTGCTAATACTAAAAAAAATCAACAACTGCAGCAGGCTGTTGCAGACCTGGCTGCAAGGGCAGATGTTCCACGGCCACCCCTCTCTAACTCAGGACCACTTAAACGTGGGTTACCTGCTTTACTTTCAGACTCTGATGAGGAGATACAGGAGGAGAGGGAGGAATTGGATCACGTTACTGGGGATTCCCCTTCTGCACAGGGTATTGAACCCCTCATTTTAGCTATACGGGACGTGTTACAGCTCCCTCTAGAGGATGCTGTGACACAGCAGTCGATTTTCTTCACACAGAACAAGCTCAGTGTCACTTTCCCTGATTCTGCAGAGTTAGACGATCTATTTAAGTTAGCCTGGAAAAATCCAGATAAAAAATACCAAGATTCAAGACTGTTTTTGCAAACTTTCCCATTTGCTCCTGAAGGCAGGAAAATCTGGGAAGGCGATACTGCCAGCTTCAGGCTCCTTTACCATAAAGGATCCTGGGGATAGGAAAATAGAGAATACACTGAAGTCTATCTACACTGCAGCGGGTAAATCACAAAGACCGGTCATAGCAGGTTGCTGGATGACTCATGTCATTCATACGTGGGCTACTCAAATTCAGGAGGGCCTCTCGGGGGATATGTCCCTGGTCACTACAGTGACTTTCCTGAAGCACATTCAGGACACTGCACGCGTCCTGTGTGACTCTCTCAAGGAGACAGGTAATATTAATGCTAGGACATCTGTTATGGCAGTGTCGGCGCACAGGGCTTTGTGGTTGCGTCAGTGGATAGCGGACGCAAAGTCCAAGCACAGTGTGAAGTCTCTCCCCTTTTTAGGGGAATGGCTCTTCAGGGTGGAATTGGATACGTGGATTTCTAAAGTTACTGCAGGGAGATCCATGTTTCTCCCCTCTGGGGCCCCGCCAGCTAGACTTTCCTACCTGGGGCCATCTACTCAGTCCTTTCAGTCTATCATATTCAATGCGGCTAGAGGCACCAGAGGTAATGGAGTCAAATCCCCATAGAAAGGGGAAAAGGAAATGAAACCAGATAAATTTAAGGTGCACTCATCCAACTACTAAATCATTGATATGATTGTTGTTATAAAACATATATATCCACAGCAGCAATATCAAATAAAGGCTTAAATGCTCAATAACCTAAAATGATATAGAGGTTTATTTTATTATTCATTTATATGGGACTTAATTGTCCTTTATTGAAATTAGAGCGAAATATTAAAATTCATAGAATAAGAAACGGAGAATAGAAGGTGACAGAAATAGAACTATATGTGAATAAAGATTTAAAAACAAAGCTAATGTGTTTTTCCCTTCCTATATTTTCCTGTGTTTATTTCAATTGTGCATTCACATACATATATTTGTGCAGCACTGTATCAGTGCTATCTTTTTATGAGACCTGCAGTTTTCATATTCATTGGAGCCTGTTATGCTGCTATAGAGGGAAATAAGCTGTCTTACTTAGAGGTTACAAAACGGTTACATCAAATTGTAACCAAGTTTCTCTCCACTCCTGCCCTTAAGGCTGTAATAATGATAACTTGATTGTAATGTTATAAATGGAGGAGTGAAACAATGTTGCTAAATATGTAACTTATGCCTGAAATCCTAGAGTGTCACATAAAGCAGAAAATGCTGGTATGACATTATATAAATAAACTCAGTATTTGAGATAACTGATGGGGATGAGCCTGGGTAAATAGTCTCACTGCCCTATATTAAAGGCTGTCTACTTTATAGATCTTAATAATCTCTGACCCCAGTTACTGCTATAAATAATGCATGAATAAATGTGCTGGAAAGATGGGTTTAATATATCCCATATGATGTTAATCCACAATGTTTTACACCGTATGTATAAGTTAGTATTAGCAGCAGTCGTTACTGGTACTCAGCTACATTGAATTGTGTCCATGCAGGACATATTAGTAACACTTAAATATTGCTAGTTAAGTTGTAATTTTTATAAGTATCAGAGGATCATGCCCCTGTTTACCGACTAACTGCAGTACACATACAATGGCACTAAATATCCGCCAGACACAGAGACAATCTTGTATCTGGCATTAACCCCGTTGTTTCTCTTGTTTGATATTAATGTCAGCTAGCCCACAGCATGCAAATGGAATTTCAGGTGAATATAAATACGTTCAAAGACTTCTCTGTAACATGAGCAGGTTTGGCTCCTAATAATACACTATAGGTCTCTCATGTATGTTATATACCAATTGCACATTTTAAACATTATTACTGATACGGGAGCACATTGCTAAAGCCTATGCGCATTTCACTCTTAATGAGCTTCCTCAGGGCACTATAGTCCAGAGGTAAGACAAGAAAACCAGCGATCGCTGGTTCTCAGGAGAGCACCAATTCAGATTCCTCTAAGGCCTCAGCATGACGTTGCCCACCCACCCCGAGGAGATCTCGAGGTGGGAGCTTGGCTGCTTTACTTCAGCCGCATCTGGGAAAGTTCCTGCCAGGATAGTTGGGTAAAGGACCTCATTTCTCAGGGCTACAAGCTGCAGTTCGATGGTGCTCCTCCCCAATGATTTTTCAAATCAAGCTTTCCAGCTTTGGAGGATACGCGTGTTACCCGGCAACAGGTCATCCAAATATTGGTCCAGTCCCAAGTCATTGTTCCAGTGCCATTACAACAACAGGGAAAGGGTTACTACTCCAACCTGTTTGTGGTACCGAAACAGGATGGTTCGGTAAGACCCATTTTGAATCTGAAATCCTTGAACCCTTACCTAAAGGTTTTCAGGTTCAAGATAGAATCCTTGCGAGCAGTGATTATGGGTCTGCAAGAACAGGAATTCATGGTCTCCCTGGATATCAAGGATGCCTATCTCTATATCCCTATTTGGCCACCTCATCAGGCTTACCTGAGGTTTGCCCTACTGGACAATCACTACCAGTTCCAGGCGCTACCCTTCGGCCTGTTCACAGCTCTGAGGATGTTCACGAAGGTGATGGCAGAGATAATGTTCCAACTCCAGGGCGAGGGGGTCATTATTGTCCCTTACCTGGACAATCTCCTGGTAAAAGCAAGATCCAGGGAGCTTTTATTGCTCATATAGACTGCACTATCCAACTTCTGTCACACCATGGGTGGATCCTTAATTTACAGAAGTCCACCTGGAGCCAACTCAGCGGCTCCTGTTCCTGGGAATGTTGCTGGATACTGTGGCCCAGAAAGTGTTCCTCCCAGAGGACAAAGTGAGAACACTTCAGCAGATGGTCCGCATGGTTCTCCGGCCTACTCGAATACCCAACCATCTTTGCATAAGATTGTTGGGGAAGATGGTTGCCTTGTACGAGGCGATCCAGTATGGAAGGTTCCATTCCAGAACATTTCAATTAGAGCTCATATCTTCAGATGCACCAGATAATACAGTTGTCACCTCAGGCCAGGATTTCTCTCCTGTGGTGGCTGTAGTCCTCCAACCTACTGGAAACCCGAAGTTTCAGGATTCAGGATTGGATCCGCCTCACGATGGATGCTAGTCTGAGAGGATGGGGAGCTGTCAGCCAGGGGGCTCAGTTCAAGGGCAGGTGGTCAGCCCACGAAGCCCTCCTTCTGATCAACATTCTGGAACTTCGGGTGATCTACAATGCTCTAATTCAGGTCTCTCCTCTGCTCAGGGATCACGAGATCCAGATACAGTCAGACAACGCCACGGCAGTAGATCAATCGACAAGCAGGAACAAAAAGGAGGGCCTGCATGCAAGAAGTGTCAAAGATACTCCTCTGGGCAGAAAGAAATGCAAGAGCACTGTCCGCAATCTTCATTCCGGGAGTGGACAACTGGGAAGCGGACTTCCTGAGTCATCACGATCTCCACCCGGGAGAGTGGGGGCTTCACCATCAGGTGTTTCAGCAGATCATCGACCGGTGGGGCTGCCCACAAATAGACATGATGGCTTCTCGTCTCAACAAGAAGCTTCGTTGATATTTCTCATGAAACAGGGACCCTCAGACGAGGGCAGTAGATGCACTAACATCCCCTTGGCCTTACCGGCTAGTCTACCTCTTTCCTCCGATTCCATTGCTCCCAAGGGTGCTCAAGCGAATCAGGAATCAAAGAGTCCAGGCAATTCTGATTACCCCGGATTGGCCTTGGAGGGCGTGGTATGCGGATCTTCTGGACATATCCGTCGACGACCCTTGGCCTCTGCCAATGAGAAGAGATCTTCAACAAGGTCCGTTCATCTGCCCGGATTTACAGTGGCTTTGTTTGATGGCATGGAGGTTCAGCGGAAAATCCTAGCTCACAAGGGCCTTTCCAAAAAGGTTATTGCTACCATGGTTCAGGACAGGAAATCTGTGACGTCAAGACATCATCCTATCTGGAGGAAATATGTCTCTCCGCCTGTAGAGTTCCACTTGGGATGTTTCCTCCGTTCCCTGCAGGCTGGTGTGGATAAGGGCTTATGTCTGGGTTCCATTAAGGTCCAGATTTCAGTTCACTCCATTTTCTTCCACAATAAATTGGCAGTATTGCCAGAAGTTTTTAGACCTTCTTGCAAGGGGTGCTTCACATTCAACCTCTTTTTGTGCCACCCACGACACCCTGAGATTTGAATGTAGTGTTGGAATTTCTACAGTCCTCCTGGTTTGAACCTCTGATGATGGTAGAAGACAAGTACCTCACGTGAAAGATGGTGATGTTATTGGCCCTGGCTTCTGCTAGGCGTGTCTCAGAATTAGGGGCCTTATCGTGTAAAAGCCCTTACTCAAGACTAGGCAGCAGTTCCTGGCGAAGTTTGTCTCTGCGTTCCACTTGAATCAATCTATTGTGGTTCCGTCAAGTTGTGGCACTTCTGCTCCTCAGGAAGCATTGCATGCTGTGCGAGCCTTGAGGATCTATGTTAAGAGAACGGCTCGGATCAGAAAGACGGATTCCTTGTTCATGCTATATGATGCGCAGAAAAAGGATTGCCCTGCATCAAAGCAGTCCATTGCTCGTTGGCTTAGACTTACTATCCAACAGGCCTATGTGTCAGCAGCCTTACCTGTTCCACGGTCTCTGAAGGCCCACTCTCCAAGATCGGTGGGATCTTACTGGGCGGTTGCCCGAGGAGTCTCGGCCTTGCAATTATGCCGAGCTGCAACCTGGACGGGGAAGAACACCTTTGTGAAGTTCTACAGGTTTGATAACCTGGACAGAGAGGATTCCCAGTTTGGGCAGGCGGTGCTGCAGCCGTCTCCGCACATTCCCGCCCGTTCTGGAAGTTTTGGGACGTCCCCATCATACTAGATTCCCCCAATATCCCTTATGAATGCTAGAGAAAATAGGATTTTAATTACCTACCGGTAAATCCTTTTCTCGTATACCATAAGGAATATTGGGTGCCCGCCTCAGTGCGTTGACTTTTCTGCAGGTTCTCTTTTATATGGTTACCTGTTCAGCAGTTGCTGTCTTGTTACCGGCTGTTGCTGGTCGTTTTCTGTTAGTGGTGTGCTGGTGTTTGAATCTCACCACTCGTTGTTATATTCCTTCTCTCAAGTATGTCCTTTCTCCTTCGGGCACTGTTTTATCTATAACTGCCTGTGGGAGGGGGCATAGAGGGGAGGAGCCAGCACACCCAGTTGAAGAAATTTAAAGTGCACTGGCTCCTTGGACCCCGTCTATACCCCATCTTACTAGATTCCCCCAATATCCCTTATGGACTATGAGAAAAGGATTTACCGGTAGGTAATTAAAATTTTGTTTTTGTACTTTAGGAAATTTATACTTATTACCAGATAACTAAAGTTCAGATATTTTTCTTCAAAGTTTTAGAAGGTGTGTACAGTGGCCCTCATTCAGCATGGATCGCTATTGCTAGTAAAAGTGTAATTTTGTTTTTGCAAAATTAATTGCAAAGAATCACATAGGTAGTTGCCGCCCAAAAATAGAAAAAGATGCCGCCCCCAGGTAGAGGATTACATAAGACACTGTGGAAGTACTGGATGGGCGGTGGCCATGCAAAAGAGCTAAAAGGTCCCCGCTGCCCAGGTGAAGATTACAGAAGATGCTGTAGAAGTCCTGGATGGGCGGTGCCATGCAAACGAGTCTAAAGGTTGCCTCCCCCAAGGGGAATACAGAAGACGCCCACTGCCGAACTCTCCAAGGGGGAGAGGACCCTTCTCTGCTCCGCCGGCCGGACCGCCTTTTTTTTTCATTATAGTCATCAGCCCTGCCGGCGATACTCCCCTCCACCATGCCTGTCTCGGTGCCCAGAGCACATGCCTCGCTCTTGTAACGACACTGTTTGCAAGCCAGGTTTAGAATCTCTCATATAGTGACACTAAAGGCAATCACAAGGGAAAAGCCAATTGGGGACACTTATTTAGACGACTATTAAATGGTTGACCAAAAACAATAATCTTGAAGATGACCAGAATTCGACCAACAGCAACGAAATAACTAACTACCTTAACTTGATTCAATTATCCAAACTATGAGATATCGGCCTGATTTACCTAAATCAGAGGGGAAATATCTTCAGCTAGTAAATGTCTTACTTTGGCTACAGCCCCATGTCCAAAGGCTATTTCAATGTAGTATACATCTGTGTTATAAAAGATATCATTCCACACCTTGTTAATCTTCTCAACATTTCACGCAAAAGCGAAGCTGTATGACATGCAACGAATCACTATCTCTACCAAGAATAAATCCGGAACTGATCCACAGTTCATGAAGAATATTCAACTTCATTACGATGACTTCTGCCTCTCCGACCTTTTACTGCTAATGTTACTAGACATGCAGTAAAGGAATTTGAGCAGGATTGGTATGAGTTACCAATGGCCAGGATGCCGGCCGCCATTATACCGATGCCGGCATTCCAGCCACCAGGATGCCAGCAGAGTAGTGAGCGCTAATAAGCCCCTTGTGGGCTTGATGCGGGCACGGCAGCTTGCTGCGCTGGCCACAGGTTATATTCTTCCTCTGTGGGTGTCGTGGACACCCATAGAGGAAGAAAAGCCTGTGGTGCCAGTATTCCGGTGCCGGCATTGTACGGCTGTGCAGGATCCCATGCGGCGGTATGTTAACCGCATACCATTTGAGCACCCTGTTTCTTCTACTTAACCCACACACCTACCAGAAATGTAGTTTCTCTTACGTTCTAGTGGTTACTGGGGATCTGTACTTTAGTACCATGGGGTATAGATCGGGTCCACTGGAGCCTGGCACTTTAAAAACCTTTAGTGTGTGTATGTGTGTGCTATCTCCTCCCCTATGCCCCTCCTACCAGACTCAGTTTAGAGAAATGTGCCCAAGGAACCGGGTGCCTTTCTCTGGAGCTCCAGAGTGTTTCCTTTATTGTTTATTTTAGTTTATTATTTTCAGGTAGTACTGGTTGGCAAACAGTCTACCTGCTTCATGGGACTTAGAGGGGGGACCGAACCAACCTCCTGAGGGTTAATGGTTTGTAATCCCAGCTGACAGGACACGGAGCTCCTGAGGTGCTGTTCACACACCATTAGTGTGTGTGCCCACGCCAGCAGCTAGCTGCCACTCTCTAAAAGATGCCGATGGTCGATAGGTGCGGTGTTAACACTGGGGTCCCGGTTAGTGGGTCCCCACTGTGGTTTTGGTGGCATGTCACGCGGCGGTCACGGGCCACGAGCTGCGGTGCCCGCCATGGACTAAACTGGCTCAGGGCTCATGCCCCGCAGTGCTCACTGTCCATTAGGGCTTGTGTGTACTGATATATATATATCTATGTTTGTTAAAATGGGCAGTATAAAACTGAAGGGACCACGTGCCATTGCAAGGGGTGGGACTTCCCAGAGCGGGGCCAGAGGCGGGAAGGACCCATTTCCTGCTGCTGCGGATCATCAAGGCTGCATGCACGCTGCTCCTCCAGGGACCCACGCTGTTACAGACACTGTACTGGTACCAGCAGTTGCGCCACTGCACTTCTATCAGGTTATACACATAAATCTCACTCTGCGCTGCTGTGTTTCTGTGTTTCTGTGTGCTGGTCTCTGTTCCTCTCTAGGGTCTGTGTGGAGGTGTTTTTCAGTGAGCTGTGCTGTATTACAGTTGTGTAAAGATGTCTATTGACATGGTTATGTGTGCTGCTTGTAACTCTACCCCTTCTTCAGCGGGGTCTCTCATGTGTGAACAGTGCTCCTTATCTCCTCAGGGACACAATTCACAGGCACCTGACTGGCTAGATAGTTTTAAAAGCATGATTCAGAATGTAAATTCAGAATTGACTGCAGTGAAGGAGAGACAGGTGTTAAAACAATTTTTGACTGTATGGCAAAAGCAGCAGATACCAGAACCCCTCTGTTGGGGTCACATAAATGCTCACTGCCACAGGTGCTCCAGACTGATTCTGATCAGCCTGATTTGGATGATGATATGGATGAGGACATCTCTCTGTCCCCTGGGGTGGAGGCCCCCATTTTTGCTGTAAGAGAGGTTCTTCACATACCGGATCAGGAGGCAGAACCAGATGAGGAGTTGTACTTTAATGTTAGACCGAAGACCTCAGTCACTTTTCCTATGTCTAAAGAATTAAACTCCCTGGCCAGGAAGGCATGGTTAAACCCTGATAAAAAATGTAAAATTCCTCAGAGGTTTTTATCTACTTTTCCCCTCCCAGCCCAGGACAGGAAGGTATGGAAAACCCCCCGTCAGTCGATACGTCAGTATCCAGACTGTCTAAGAAATTGGTACTGCTGGTGCCAGGGGCTATATCCCTAAAAGAGCCGGCTGACCGTAAAATTGAGACCACTCTCAAGGCAATATATATGGCAGCAGGTGTAGCACAGCGCCCCACAATTGTTTGTGGGTGGATTTCCAGGTCTGTAGTCAAGTGGTCAGATACTGTTATTGATGGTTTAGACTCTCTGCCCCGGGAGGAGGTCATTACTCTGCTGCAACATATACAGAATGCTGCAAATTTTATGAGTGAGGATATAAAAGAATTGTGTAAGATAAATGGCCGCACTACTGCTATGGCTGTTTCGGCACGCTCTGTGGTTACGTCAGTGGTCAGCGGACGCTTATTCCAAAAAGGGTGTTGAAAATCTTCCCTTTACAGGTGATGCCTTGTTTGGCGACGAATTAAATAAATGGATGTCCCAGGCAATAGCGGGTAAGTCTACCTATCTGCTGTCAGCTGCGCCACCTGCTAGACATTCTTACACAGGACCCTCCTTCCAGTCCTTTCATGTGGCAAGGTTCAGAGGCAAGGGCCGAGGGGTCTCCACCACTCCCAGAGGGTCTCGTGGTAAGTCCCATAAACCTACAACTGCTGCCTCCCTGGACCAGTTTCCAGTTTCAGGCTTTGCCCTTTGGCCTGTCCAAAGCTCTGAGGGTCTTCATCAAGGTCATGGCGGAGATGATACTGCAACTGCGCATGATGGGAGTCAACAAAGTCCCCCCTACTTGGATGATCTCCTGATAAAGGCTATGTCCATGGAGCGTCTACTGCACAGCATCAATCTGACGACTCGCCTACTTACGGATCATGGGTGGATCCTCAATTTTCAGAAATCTCACCTGGAACCGACCCAATGACTTCAGTTCGTGGGAATGATACTGGATACAGTGTCTCAAAAGGTGTTTCTTCCAATGGACAAGGCATTGGCTGTCAATGTCCGCTCAGTGCTTTATCCTCGCAAGGTATCCATACATCTTTGCATCCGATTGCTGGGCAAGATGGTGGCTGCTTACAAGGCAATCTAATACGGCAGATTTCATGCCCGGCCATTTCAGCTGGATCTGCTGGACAAGTGGTCCGGGTCTCATCTATCAGGAAGTGACCTTATCTTCGAAAGCCCGGATTTATCTATTATGGTGGCTTCAAGTTCCTCACCTGGTAGAAGGCAGGAATTTCAATATCCACTTATGGATTCTACTAACGACGGATGTCAGTCTCCAGGGTTGGGGGACAGTGACCCAAGGGGCCCAGTTCCAGGGGATATGGTCGAGTCAGGAATCTGCTCTGCCGATAAACATCCTGGAACTCAGAAAAAGAAACAGTGAGAGTAAAACCCGGCGCTGAATGGATTATGCTACTATGTATCAATCAGTGTTTCTTTTGGAGCAGCTGAGTAAAAACAGCTTGCTAGGCTGCAGAATTTACACAGAGCTTGAAACAAATAAAGAAATTATTCTGCGCTATGAAACATTGTATGATTTAACTATGTGTGGTCTGTCATGGAGAATGATTGACTCAGTTGGACTCAGTATAAATAAAATGAATTATTTTTATCAAACATAATTATAAACCACAGACAACATATAATACAGACAATTAATGTCAGATAAAAAACTCCTTCTATAAGGGATACCAGACTTACAATGAGTAAGTAAGGATAATCCTATTCATATATAATCTATAATAGAAGCTGTTCAAATTACTTATAAATGAAAAGGGCATATAAAACATACAAACAGTGGTCTCTTGAATGGTATAAAAATTTCTACACTCGCGTCCCAGTGTGTTATATAGTAATTGTCCCGCAACCAAGTGCTGGTAAGAAGTATATAATGATTTGCCGTATGTTCAAAGAATAATTACCCACGTGCTGATTCCTGAGTCCTTACAGGGTTCCGTTGGCAGTAATACACGTGGTGTAAATGGCAATCAGTCACCGTATAGTAATGCTTAAAGTGGCAGCACATCAGCGTGCAGTGCCTGCTCACGCTGCCCAAAGGACTTCTTTCCTGCACTGGCTAAACTTCACCTGACCTCCGCTGTACGATCGCGGCTTCCACAGCACGGCTTCTGCCAGCCACACAGTATAACAGCGGGCAGCGCTCGAATCAGAGCAGAGACGTACCAGGTCTCCTTGCAGAGCCTGGTGTGAAAGTAGAAAGGTTTCTCCTGTGGAATTTAGAATTGGTCGTTTTCTACTTTTCCTGCAAGTGGGAGTGGATATGGGCCTATGCTTGGGTTCAATCAAAGTCCAGATTTCAGCCCTCTCTATTTTGTTCCAGAAACAACTTGCAATGTTGCCGGAAGTACAAACTTTCCTAAAGGGAGTTCTTCATATGCAACCGCCCTTCTTACCTCCCACTGCTCCATGGGATCTCAGTGTGGTTTTGCCCTTTCTTCAATCGGACTGGTTTGAACCTTTGCATAGGGTGGAGTTGAAATATCTCACCTGGAAGACAGTGGTGTTATTGGCGTTGGCCAGACGTGTCTCTGAATTGGGGGCCTTATCCTGTAAGAGCCCTTATTTGATTTTTCATGAAGACAGGGTGGAACTCAGGACCCGACCTCAGTTTTTGTGGTTCCGGCGTTGTCTGATGCTTCCATTGGGCCAGAGTCCTTGGATGTGGTGAGGGCTCTGAAGATTTATGTCAAGAGGACGGCTCGGCATCGGAAATCTGATTAGCTGTTTGTCTTTTATGATGCCACCAAAATTGGTTGTCCGGCTTCTAAGCAATCAATTGTTCGTTGGCTCAGATTGACCATTCAACAGGCCTATACTTCGACGGCTCTGCCTTTGCCGACGTCTATTCAGGCCCAATCGACGAGGTCTGTGGGCTCTTCCTGGGTGGCTGCCCAGGGTGTCTCGGCCTTAAAGTTGTGTCGAGCTGCTACTTGGTCTGCTTTGAGCACTTTTGTGAAATTCTATCGTTTTGACACCTTGGCCAAGGATGACCTTCAGTTTGGTCAGGCGGTTTTACAGGGGTCTCAGCATTCTCCCACTCATTTGGGAACTTTGGGACTTCCCCATGGTACTAAAGTACAGATCCCCAGTATCCACTAGGATGTAAGAGAAAATAGGAATTTAATACCTACTGGTAATTCCTTTTTTCATAGTCCATAGTGGATACTGGGCGCCCGCCTCAGTGCTTTGATTCCTGCTTATCTGAGTAAGTTTTGGTTGGCCCACTGTCGCGGTCCCATTCTGTTGTTGGGAGAGCTGTGCTATCCTGGTTAGGTTGGTGTTGCTTGCTATCCTCTGTTCTGGTTAGCGCCCTACTTTCGGTTATGGTTGTTTGTTGGTGTAGTGCCTCATCGCTGTTGTACCTGTTTTCTTCTCTCGTGGTATGTCCGTCTCCTCGGGCACAGTTTCCTAGACTGAGTCTGGTAGGAGGGGCATAGAGGGGAGGAGCCAGCACACACATACACACACTAAAGGTTTTTAAAGTGCCAGGCTCCAGTGGACCCGATCTATACTGCATGGTACTAAAGTACAGATCCCCAGTATCTACTACGGACTACAAGAAAAGGCATTACCGGTAGGTATTAAATTCCTATTTTTGAAAGGTTCTTCATAAGGAAAGTTATTCTGGCTTTGTACTTCTCTCCATGTGCCAGGGTCTCCAACTGCAGCTTTTTATGTAAGCACTTTCCCATTCCTTATTGAAAGAAACATGGGTGTCCGTATAATGTTCACCCTCTCCATAAAGCACCTGGCGTTTTGATGTGAGTGATGAAGAACTTGGTGCACAGTGCTTAATAATGTGATGCTGTGATTAAATTATAATTTCCAGGTTCATCCTCTACACTGCATCCTACCATGCCTCATAACAGCTGTATGTCTCCTTTTAGCAATGAACAAAATGTTGCAGCCCTGAAACAAAACTAAATGGTTTCCAGTGGGGTCCACTACCTATATGGGTATTGCAAATGTACTCTAGGAAAAAGGTCTGTGCAGTAGAGCAGATTTCCATTTAAATGTCACAGTACACTGTAGCCAGGATCCCCCTTACTGGGTCTGGCAATGCTGGTCGCCCAGGGCTGAGGTGCTCTGCACATGGATGGGTACCACTCACAGTGTGGCCAACGATAGGGACAAGGATGGAAGTCCCTCACCTGTGCCTGTTGTGTTGTGCTCCCCCCACCCCGGGACGCTGACTTGGATGAGATTGAATCTGCCAGGATTCAAGCTCATTCAATGGGATTGCAGCAGTTTAAATAAACTGGTAGCTGTATGAAGTGCTGTTATGCTCGCTGATACCTCTTCTCACCCATGTATGACTGTGGGGATGTGTGGTAAATGACAGGGGTGCTGCTATCTATAAAAGAGCACGCTAATATGCTGGGCAATGTATGAATGGTCATTTGCACTCACCGTTCCGACACCTGTCACTATCAATGTCGACAGCTGCAGGTGTCATTGCCCATTCACTACAGCAGGGACTGCTCTGTCCCTGTCTGTGGCGGCTGTCTGCTCTGGGCTGCATGTGAGATCTCACTAATAGCGAGTCTCGCTTATACCCTGTGGAGCCGGACAGGGGCAGAGACACAGCACATTAGCGCTGTGCCCTTAAGCAGGAATCGCTGGAGGGGGGAGTTTTTACTCCCTCACTTCCACATCCGAGATGTTTATACTTCTCTGTGCTACTGCTTCCTGCTTTGCCTTGGTAAAGAGCCGAAGCAGGAAACATTATACGTGCACCATACGTCCGGGTATAATACATCTCCCACATAATGCTGTCTGCGAGCTGCTCGCAGACAGGCAGCCAATAATGGCTCACTGCATCATAGCTCCGCCCACTCACAGCATCTTAGTGCCGAAGAGTGGAAATATAGAGCTCACTATAGGCTCTCCACTGTGGAAAATAGGCTGCAGGAAGGAAGTGCTCCAGTGGAAGATGCTGAGATCAACAAGAAAAGCTAGAGCAGTGTTTCCCAACCTCAGTCCTCAAGGCCCACTAACAGCATACCCTCCAACTGTACCTTTTTCGCAGGTACAGTACCTATTTTTTATGGTCTGTATCGATTTTTGACTCTCCAAACTTCCATTAAAAGTATAGGAAAAGGGGCGTTGCCACACCCCCTTTACACGTGGCCACGGCCCCTTTGAGATTTTGTACCAGTTTTTATGTGTAAAATGTTGGAGGGTATGTAACAGTCCAGGTTTTAGTGCTGTCCATGCTTGAGCACAGATGGTTAAATCAAAGCAACTTTTGTACTAATTATAATTACGGGGGACATGTACTAAGCAGTGATAAAAGTGGAGAAGTTAGCTAGTGGAGAAGTTGCCCATGGCCACCAATCAGCTGCTCTGTATATGCTTATAGTATGCAAATTATCAATGTTACGACAATGCTGATAGGTTGCCATGGGCAACTTCTCCACTGCTTCACTTCTCCACTTTTATCACTGCTTAGTACATGTCCCCCTAGGTCACTTGTGCTCAAATATGTCTATCCTTAAAACCTGGACTTCTAGTGTGCTTTGAGGAAAGTAGTTGGCATCCCCTAAACTAGAGACTCCGCAGTAGAGCATGGAAGACTGCGACAAACAGCAGTGAACGGAGCGATAACTGAGGACCAGAGAGAACTGCAGTAGTGGGTTGCAAAAGAGCTATATGAAGCACCCCACTGCATCCTCTGCCAATGATACTGGTGGCTGTGTGCCACCAGTACATGTGTAAAATTCCCCCTTGACCACCAGGTGTCAGGCACTAGGCCTATGGCACACAGACCTTAGGCCTGTGGTACAGTAGGTGGGCAGAGAGCCCGAACCCCTGAATAAAGTGACTCTGGGCATTAGGCCCATGTCACTCTGTGTGTTGCTTAGCCTTTAGCCTTATCCCTTTGTAGAGACTCTGGGTTTTGTGCCCAAGTAGGCAGGCAAAAAAAAACCTCATTATTTAAAGTGACCCCCAGGCAACTGGTCCAGGTCAGCTTTGTGCCCCAAGTAGGCAGCATTGACAAAGTGATCTGGGCAATAGGCCCAGGTCACCTGTGCTGAAATATAGGCAGGCCAAATGCCTGAGCCCCAAAACTGTGACACTGGGAACCAGGCCCTGGCCACACCCTGCCCGTTTGCTCCCTAAAAGTAAGCCTGGACAATAAAACCAGGCTTTTTAGACATTCCCCCACAGTAATGAACCTGCGTTTTAAAGGCCTAGCTAATAGAATAGTGCCCCTGGTGTAAGTGGGCACAAGGCCTCATACTGGATATCTGCTTGCATCCTAACTTGACACTTTGGCCCTCATTCCGAGTTGTTCGCTCGCAAGCTGCTTTTAGCAGCATTGCACACGCTAAGCCGCCGCCTACTGGGAGTGTATCTTAGCTTAGCAGAATTGCGAACGAAGTATTCGCAATATTGCGAAAATATTTTTCTGTGCAGTTTCTGAGTAGCTCGAGACTTACTCTTCCAGTGCGATCAGTTCAGTGCTTGTCGTTCCTGGTTTGACGTCACAAACACACCCAGCGTTCGCCCAGACACTCCCCCGTTTCTTCAGCCACTCCCGCGTTTTTCCCAGAAACGGCAGCGTTTTTTCACACACTCCCATAAAACGGCCAGTTTCCGCCCAGAAACACCCACTTCCTGTCAATCACACTACGATCACCAGAACGAAGAAAAAACCTCGTAATGCCGTGAGTAAAATACCAAACTTCTTAGCAAATTTACTTGGCGCAGTCGCAGTGCGAACATTGCGTATGCGCAATTAGCGGAAAATCGCTGCGATGCAAAGAAAATTACCGAGCGAACAACTCGGAATGAGGGCCTTTGTACGTAGAGTGTGGAGGAGTTGTGTTTGGGTGCAGCAATGTCCAAACTTCCTTGCAGGGGTCCCTGGTGATAACAATAGACATATATACTGTATATAAAGTGTAAAGACTTCCAACTCTCTTGTCTCTCTGTCCCTTGCTATGCTCTTTTTGGCTGAGGGTGCCAGTAGGATCACAGTTTGACACCATGCATTAGTGTCACTGTGTGGCTACTGTTTCTCTCCCACTGCTATGTCACTCCCCTTTACTTCCTCTCTCTCTATGCTTATTCTTGTCTCCTGCTCATTTCTCTCCCCCCTTTTGTCACTCCTTCAAAGCTGCCGTATTTTAAATAAACTTTATTTAAAATGGCACTGGCCTCTACAGCCTTCTCCAAGATGGCCTTATTTTAATGTTTAATGGCGTATCATAAATATGTGCCCATTCATGGAGTATGCTATATTGTGGAAAGTATATCCAATGGCCCGTCTTCCTAAATATAGAGGTTTTGGCCCCTGCCTAAGATATAGAAGTTATGGAGTTACTGTAGGCCTGCTTTCTCTTAATGAAACTCATCTCCCCTAGGAAAAGAAAAAGTCCTTCTAATAGCTGCCATCCATCCCAGGGCCCAGGGTCTGTCAGACCCTAGGAGTGGACCTAAGGGCCTAATTCAGACCTGATTGTAGCAGCAAATTTGTTAGCAGATAGGCAAAACATTGGGGGTAATTCTGAGTTGATCGCAGCAGCAAGTTTGTTAGCAATTGGGCAAAACCATGGGGGTCATTCCGAGTTGTTCGCTCGTTGCCGATTTTCGCTATATTGCGATTAGTCGCTTACTGCGCATGCGCAAGGTTCGCAGAGCGCATGCGCTTAGTTATTTTACACAAAAGTTAGGTATTTTACTCACGGCATAACAAGGTTTTTTCATCGTTCTGGTGATCGTACTGTGATTGACAGGAAGTGGGTGTTTCTGGGCGGAAACTTGCCGTTTTATGGGCGTGTGCGAAAAAACGCTGGCGTTTCTGGGAAAAACGCGGGAGTGTCTGAAGAAATGGGGGAGTGTCTGGGCGAAAGCTGGGTGTGTTTGTGACGTCAAACCAGGAACGAAACTGACTGAACTGATCGCAATGGCTGAGTAAGTCTCGAGCTACTCAGAAACTGCTAAGAAATTTCTATTCGCAATTCTGCTAATCTTTCGTTCGCAATTCTGCTATGCTAAGATACACTCCCAGAGGGCGGCGGCTTAGCGTGTGCAATGCTGCTAAAAGCAGCTAGCGAGCGAACAACTCAGAATGAGGGCCCATGTGCACTGCAGGGGGGGGCAGATATAACATTTGCAGAAAGAGTTAGGTTTGGGTGGGTTATTTCATTTCTGTGCAGAGTAAATACTGGCTGCTTTATTTTTACACTGCAATTTAGATTTCAGTTTGAATACACCCCACCCAAATCTAACTCTCGCTGCACATGTTATATCTGCCCCTCCTGCAGTGCACATGGTTTTGCCCAACTGCTAACAAATTTGATGCTGCGATCAACTCAGAATTAGGCCCATTGGGGGTAATTCAGACCTGAACGCTCGCTAGCTGTTTTTTACAGTCCTGCGTTCGCATAGTCACCGTCCACTGGGGAGTGTATTATAGCTGTGCAAGTGTGCGATCGCTTGTGCAGCCGAGCTGTACAAAAAGATCTTGTGCAGTTTCTGAGTAGCCCAGGACTTACTCAGCCGCTGCAATCACATCAGCCTGTCCTGGACCGGAATTTACGTCAGACCCCCGCCCCGCAAACGCTTGGACACGCCTGCGTTTTTTCCAACCACTCCCTGAAAATGGTCAGATGCCACCCATAAACGCCCTCTTCCTGTCAATCTCCTTGCGATCGGCTGTGTGAATGGATTCTTCGTAAAACCCATCGCACAGCAATGATACGCTTTGTACCGCTTTGTACCCGTGTGACGCGCCTGCGCATTGCAGTGCATACGCATGCTCAGTCCTGACCTGATCGCAGCGCTGCAAAAAACACTAGCAAGCGATCAGGTCTGAATTACCCCCCATGTGCACTGCAGGGGGGTGGGGGTGGGGGCAGATATAACATGTGCAGAGAGAGAGTTAGATTTGGGTGGGCTATTTTGTTTCTGTGCAGGGAAAATACTGGCTGCTTTATTTTTACACTGCAATTTAGATTTCAGTTTGAACACACCACA
Source organism: Pseudophryne corroboree (assembly GCF_028390025.1). Taxonomy (NCBI): domain Eukaryota; kingdom Metazoa; phylum Chordata; class Amphibia; order Anura; family Myobatrachidae; genus Pseudophryne; species Pseudophryne corroboree. Next base: position 82,855,021 of record NC_086455.1, on the reverse strand, counting down.
CCCAAATCTAACTCTCTCTGCACATGTTATATCTGCCCCCTGCAGTACACATTGGGGGTCATTCCGAGTTGATCTCTTGCTAGCTATTTTTTGCAGCGCTGCGATCAGATAGTCACCACCTATAGGGGAGTGTATTTTCGCTTTGCAAGTGTGCGAACGCCTGTGCAGCCGAGCTCTGCAAAAACATTTTGTGCAGTTTCTGAGTAGGTCTGAACTTACTCAGCCCTTGCGATCACTTCAGCCTGTCAGGTCCCGGAATTGACGTCAGATACCCGCCCTGCAAAAGATCTTGTGCAGTTCTGAGTAGCCCAGGACTTACTCAGCCGCTGCGATCACATCAGCCTGTCCTGGACCGGAATTGACGTCAGACACCCACCCTGCAAACGCTTGGATACGCCTGCGTTTTCCCAAACACTCCCAGAAAATGGTCATAAACGCCTTCTTCCTGTCAATCTCCTTGCGATCAGCTGTGCGAATGGATTCTTTGTTAAATCCATCGCTCAGCATTGATCCGCTTTGTACCCATACGATGTGCATGCACATTGCGGTGCAGATACATGCGCAGTAGTGACTGATCGCTGCACTGCGAAAAACGGCACATGCGAACAGGTTGGAATGACCCCCGTTGTTTTGCCCATCTGCTAACAAATTTGCTGCTACGATCAGGTCTGAATTAGGCTCTAAGGGGGGGATTCAGACATGATTGTAGATGTGCTAAATTTAGCACATCTACTATCAGCTTCCCTGACATGCGGGGGGATACCCTTACCTGCAGAAGTACAAAAGCATCGCACAGTGGCGACTATCAGCTTCCCTGACATGCGGGGGATACCCTTACCTGCAGAAGTACAAAAGCATCGCACAGTGGCGACTATCAGCTTCCCTGACATGCGGGGGGATACCCTTACCTGCAGAAGTACAAAAGCATCGCACAGTGGCGACTATCAGCTTCCCTGACATGCGGGGGGATACCCTTACCTGCAGAAGTACAAAAGCATCGCACAGTGGCGACTATCAGCTTCCCTGACATGCGGGGGATACCCTTACCTGCAGAAGTACAAAAGCATCGCACAGTGGCGACTATCAGCTTCCCTGACATGCGGGGGGATACCCTTACCTGCAGAAGTACAAAAGCATCGCACAGTGGCGACTATCAGCTTCCCTGACATGCGGGGGATACCCTTACCTGCAGAAGTACAAAAGCATCGCACAGTGGCGACTATCAGCTTCCCTGACATGCGGGGGGATACCCTTACCTGCAGAAGTACAAAAGCATCGCACAGTGGCGACTATCAGCTTCCCTGACATGCGGGGGGATACCCTTACCTGCAGAAGTACAAAAGCATCGCACAGTGGCGACTATCAGCTTCCCTGACATGCGGGGGATACCCTTACCTGCAGAAGTACAAAAGCATCGCACAGTGGCGACTATCAGCTTCCCTGACATGCGGGGGGATACCCTTACCTGCAGAAGTACAAAAGCATCGCACAGTGGCGACTATCAGCTTCCCTGACATGCGGGGGATACCCTTACCTGCAGAAGTACAAAAGCATCGCACAGTGGCGACTATCAGCTTCCCTGACATGCGGGGGGATACCCTTACCTGCAGAAGTACAAAAGCATCGCACAGTGGCGACTATCAGCTTCCCTGACATGTGGGGGGATACCCTTACCTGCAGAAGTACAAAAGCATCGCACAGTGGCGACTATCAGCTTCCCTGACATGCGGGGGGATACCCTTACCTGCAGAAGTACAAAAGCATCGCACAGTGGCGACTATCAGCTTCCCTGACATGCGGGGGGATACCCTTACCTGCAGAAGTACAAAAGCATCGCACAGTGGCGACTATCAGCTTCCCTGACATGCGGGGGGATACCCTTACCTGCAGAAGTACAAAAGCATCGCACAGTGGCGACTATCAGCTTCCCTGACATGCGGGGGGATACCCTTACCTGCAGAAGTACAAAAGCATCGCACAGTGGCGACTATCAGCTTCCCGGACATGCGGGGGATACCCTTACCTGCAGAAGTACAAAAGCATCGCACAGTGGCGACTATCAGCTTCCCTGACATACGGGGGGATACACTTACCTGCAGAAGTACAAAAGCATCGCACAGTGGCGACTATCAGCTTCCCTGACATGCGGGGGATACCCTTACCTACAGAAGTACAAAAGCATCGCACAGTGGCGACTATCAGCTTCCCTGACATGCGGGGGGATACCCTTACCTGCAGAAGTACAAAAGCATCGCACAGTGGCGACTATCAGCTTCCCTGACATGCGGGGGATACCCTTACCTGCAGAAGTACAAAAGCATCGCACAGTGGCGATGCTTTTGTACTTCAGGAGTAGCTCCTTACCAGCGCAGCTCCTGCGCGCTGACAGGGAGATACCCGTCCCTGCTCGGGTCGCAACGGTCCGGGCACGCCTGCGTTGTTTCGGACCGCACCCCCTAAACGTTGGTCAAATGCTGCCGGCCCGCCCCCTCCCGCCCAGCGACCGCCTCTGCCTGTCAATCAGGATTAAAAAGTAATTGTTTTCTGCTTAATCACATCAAGAGAATGGAAACTCCCAGTGCTGTCTGTGCACAATCTGGCACAGTACTGTGAGTTTCTGCTACATTTCTCTGGTATATATTTACTATTGTAAAAAGTCATATGTTGATGTTTTCGTGTATGTTAAAATATTTCTGCCTTTAATTAAAATCTAGAAACCAGTTTTCATAAAGGACCATAACTAGAGCGTTGAAGATGAAATATATGACCAGTTGCGCTTTTATGAGAATGTCCACCACTGGCATTGCTTCAAAATCTCCTTTAGAAAACAACTGTTGTTCGAGTGTCTGTATATGTCGACTGGAGCATGAAAGGCTCACCAGGGAAATGCAGTGGTAGGGGCCCATGCTTAGGGTTGTGGCCAGCCTCTGGGGTGCATATAATTCATGTGCATAGTCTGGAACCAGATCCCTAGAAGAAGGTGACCTACCGTGGGGGTGTGATAGGGGACACATCACCTTTGGACCCCATTGCTTGGGGGGCCCCTATGCCTGCAAGGTCCACCACCTGCCATTTGCATGCATGTTCATCCCCCGGAGTGCCCTATACCCATATGTTCAGTAGTCTCCTCCAGCTTTCACCATATACAGTACCTTCAAGCTGAGTACCCTGCGCAGCCAGCTCACAGCTGCCGCTGTCGATTTCTATCTATCCGCGAAGGAGATGATCACACAGAAGAAGCAGACTGTCATAGAGCCCAAATGGTGGATGCCTGCCTGCACTGACAGAAGGCTACAAGTGCAGCGCCCTGCCATCTCTATAGAACATTAGAGGATTTCTAAGGTAGAAGGATTTCTCTTACGTCCTAGTGGATACTGGGGAATACTAGATTACCATGGGTTATAGATCGGGTCCACTGGAGCCTAGCACTTTTAAAAACTAATAGTGTGCTGACACCTCCTCTCTATGCCCTCTATGTCCTAGCAGAATCAGTTTAGAAAGTGTGCCCAAGGAGTCGGGTGCATTCTGTTTGCTCTCCGGAGAGTTTTCTTCAGAAATGTATTTTAGTTTATTATTTTCATGCACACTGGTTGGCAACCAGTCTGCCTGCGTCGTGGTCCTGAAGTTGTTTTGATCCCCCCACCAAACCAACTTCCTTAGAGTTAATGGTTCATCATCCCAGCTGACCGGACACTGAGCTCCTGAGGTGATATTCTCACACTCCCAGAGGGTGAGCCCATGCCGGCAGCATGCTGCCACCCCTTAACAGATGCCGAAGACGGTCACGGTGTGGTGAGTGTTACACCGGGGACCCATTTAGCGGGTCCCCTGTGCAGGATGGCGGCATGAGGCCCGGAGCATGAGGCTCCGGGCCGCTGTGCACACTGACTACCCAGACTGGCAACAAGTAAACGGGGGCTATATACTCTCGTTTTACACACAGTATAAGGAGAAGCCAGTATAAAAAATAATACAGGGACAGCGCGCCATTGTGAGGGCGGGGCTTCCCGGAGAGCGACACCAAAAGCCAAACGGCGCCATTTCCTGCTACTGCTGATGCACAGGCTGCACGCAGAGTCTGCTCCTCCAGGACCCACTGAATCACCATTGTACACTGGTACCAGGGGGTTATAGTGAGGAGAGAGCTCATTATCAGCGGTTTTACCGCTGTCTGGACAATTACACTCACCCAGCGGGGTGCTGCTCAGTCTGTGGTGTAGTGTGCTGGTTCCCATATCTCTCTGTGTCACTCCATTCAGAGTGGTCTGGGTTAGTGTGCGTATCTCACTAATATTGCTGTGTTTTTCATACTAATCTGTGTATTTTCTGCTCAAGCATGTCTGCTAATATGTCTGTGTGTACTGTGTGCAAGGCTAGGTTTACACCTTCCTCACAGAGGTCACTTATGTGTACCCAATGCTCAGTTCCTTCACAAGGTAGTGATGTGCAGGCACCAGAGTGGATGGAATCATTTAAAACTATGATTTCCAATATTAATTCAGAGTTGGCAACGGCTAAGCTAGAAAGGCAAACCCTGAAACAAACTATGGACACGTTTATGGTAACTGCTGCCGACCACAGACAGGCTCTACAGCTCCCCCTGTTGGTCTCTCACAAACGCACTCTCCCTCAGTTATTCCAATCTCACTCTGATTCTGAGCTACCAGAGCTTGATGAGGCAGAGGCTGCGGTGGACGAGCATGATTCCTTGTCTCCAGGTGTTGAAGCCCTCATTTATGCAATTAGAGAGGTGCTTAATATCCAGACTAAGGGAGAAGAGCAGGCAGAGGAATTGTATTTAATGCAAAGCCAAAGTCCTCTGCAACCTTTCCGGCTTCTAAAGAATTAGATTCCCTGGCCAGGGCAGCATGCATTAATCCTGAAAAGAAATGCATTAACCCTAAATGGGTGTTAAATTAATTTCCCTTCCCTACAGAGGATAGGAAAGTCTGGGAAACCCCACCAACAGTGGATACCTCTGTGTCCAGGCTGTCACGTAAGATAGTTTTACCTGTGCCTGGGGCTGCTTCCCTTAAAGACTCAGCTGATCGCAAAATTGAAACCACTCAAATCAATTTATACTGCAGGATATCTCAGGCAACTGCAGGTAAATCTACATCTCTGCCATCTGCTCCGCCACCTGCCAGGCATCCCTATCCTGGACCATCCCTACAGTCCTTTCGAGTGGCCAGATTCAGGGGCAGGGCCAGAGGTGCCTCCAATGCTGCTAGAGGATCTTGCGGTAAGTCTTGTAAACCAGCTGCTGCAGGACCTGCAGACCAGTCCTAAGGATCCTCTTCCACAAAGCCCTCCGTGTGACGGTTGGCCTCAGCAGCAAGGCAACTTTCAGTTAGATGCTTGCCTTCAACACTTCACCCACATATGGGCAGAGCCCTGTCGGGATCCTTGGGTGAGGGACCTCATATCCCAAGGATACCGGCTGGTATTCCAGGAAATCTCTCCTCTCAGATTCTTCAGGTCATGCTTACAAGCTTCACAGGAAGCCAGGGTTTCCTTACAGCAGGCAGTGCAAAAGCTGCTTTCTACGGGTGTTACTGTTCCAGTGCCTCCTCAGCTGCACACAAGGGGGTTTTACTCGGGTCTCTTTGTGGTTCCGAAGCCGGACGGCTCGGTAAGACCAATCTTGAATCTCAAATCCCTGAACCCGTATCTTCGGTTGTTCAAATTCAAGATGGAATCCCTATGAGCAGTGATAGTGAATCTGGAGGAGGGGGAGTTTCTGGTGTCCCTGGATATCAAGGACACATACCTGCATATCCCAATTTGGCCCCCTCATCAAGCGTTCCTCTAGGTCACGATTCTGGACCAGCATTACCAGTTTCAGACCTTACCCTTTGGTCTCTCCACAGCCCCAAGGGTATTCACAAAGGTTATGGTGGAAATGATGCTACAACTGCGCATGAGGGGTGTCCAAATAATTCTGTACCTAGATGATCTCCTAATAAAGGCACTGTCCAGGGAACAGCTGCTGCACAGAATCGACCTGACTACTCGTTTGCTTACGGAGCACGGATGGATACTCAATTTCCAGAAAACTCACTTAGAACTGTCTCAGAGAATTCAGTTCCTGGGGATGATCCTGGATACAGTGTCTCAGAAGGTTTACCTTCCCAGGGACAAGGCCTTGTTTATGAAGTCTATGGTCCGGATGGTGCTGAAACCTCATGTGGTCTCGATTCACCTTTGTATCCATTTTCTGGGCAAGATGGTGGCCTCCTACAAGGCGATACAGTTTGGCAGGTTCCATGCACAACCGTTTCAACTGGATTTGTTTGGCAAATGGTTGGGATCTCACCTGCACATGCATCAGCATATAACACTGTCACCAAAAGCATGGATATCCCTACTATGGTGGCTACAAGTTTCCCATCTGATGGAGGGTTGGCGTATCAACATCCTATCCTGGACGCTGTTGATAATGGATGCCAGCATCCGGGATTAGGGGGCTGTGACTCAAGGGGCGCAGTTCCAGGGGATGTGGTTCTTTCAGGAATCTGCTCTTCCAGTCAACATCCTGGAACTCAGGGTGATTTACAATGCTCTCTGTCATGTTCAAACGCAGAAAGGAGAATCACAAATTATATGTGATCTAAGGTGTGGTAATTACCTGCAGAAATAATCACCAATAATGATTTCAAGTGACTGTATATATATAATTTTGTATTCTTTTAGCTTAGATGTGACAAAATGGCTGACAGGTGATGTTCTGTGTGTGAGAGAGTAGATTCTGTCTTACTGAAATCAACTCTTATCTACAGATCATAAAGTTAGGGAAGAAAGCAATGCTCCATGTGCAATGACATGCACAATGACCAGACCAAAGGTTATAAACCCTGATAAGAGGGAGATGGTTGGATCAGTCACCTGATGGAAAGGAAAGAAAGTCCAGATGTTTAGATGACTAAGCCACTAAACTTCCTGGGTAGTCATAAAACTATCCAGGGGTGACAAGGTACAGATCCTCACAGACCTCACTCTCTTTGAAGGAGGTTTCAATGCCTTTGGGCTACACCCCCTCCCCTTCTCCTGTGTTTCTTTTCTATCACCAACAGTATGTAAAAATGGTGTATGTTTAGTGTCCAGCAGGGAAGTAGTTAAACATCCCAAGGGTGGGGGCCTGCTGCAGCTGAGGGCTATATCTGTCCCTCTCACTGGGACAGAGGGGGCATCTCTTGGGGATACAGCAGCTATATGCTGGAGATGAGGTAGTGTGTGACCGATTAAAGAGGTAGTCTGTGACCGATTAACGAGGTAGTCTGTGACGATTAAAAAAGTAAAAGATTAATAAGTTACCTGGTCCAGATGGAATTCACCCGAGAGTTCTTATGGAGTTGCACGCTGAACTAGCAAGACCTCTATTTTTGATCTTCATGGATTCGGTTAAATCGGGTATGGTTCCCAAAGACTGGCGTATAGCGGAGGTAGTGTCGATATTCAAAAAGGGGAGCAAAGCTGAACCAGGTAATTATAGACCAGTTAGTCTTACATCTATAGTGGGGAAAGTATTGAAAAGTATTCTAAGGGACAGTATTCAAAAGTTCCTTGAAGCAAATAAGGTCATTATAAGTAACCAACATGGATTTGTGAAGGACAGATCATGTCAAACCAACTTACTTGGCTTTTATAAAACAGTAAGTGCGAACCTTGATCAGGGTAAGGAGGTGGATGTAATCTTTTTAGACTTTGCCAAGGCTTTCGACACTGTACCACACATGCGTCTTATCTATAAGCTACAAGAAATAGGGCTAGGGAGTACAATATGCACTTGGGGCAGTAAGTGGTTAGATAATAGGGAGCAGTTCGTTGTGGTCAATGGATCATTTTCAAATTGGACTAAAGTACTAAGTGGTGTGCCACAAGGGTCTGTACTTGGGCCACTTTTGTTCAACATTTTCATCAACGACCTAACAGTAGGTCTAGAGAGCATGGTTTCAATTTTCGCAGACGATACCAAATTGTGTAAGGTTATAAATACGGTCGGGGATGCTGAGTCTCTTCAGAATGACTTAACTAAACTGGAAGCATGGGCAGCAAAATGGAGAATGAGATTCAACACAGACAAGTGTAAGGTAATGCACTGTGGGGGCAAAACCAAAAATTACACCTACATACTAAATGGTGTAATACTAGGGGATTCTGTAGTGGAAAAAGACTTAGGGGTTCACATAGATAACAAATTAAGCAGCAGTACCCAAAGTAGGAGTGCAGCAAAGAAGGCTAATAAGATATTAGCATGCATAAAACGGGGAATTGATGCAAGGGACGAGAGTATTATACTCCCATTATATAAATCACTAGTGAGGTCACGTCTTGAATACAATTTTGGGCACCATATTACAAAAAGGATATCCTGGAGCTAGAAAAGGTTCAGAGGCGGGCAACAAAACTAATCAAGGGCATGGAGACGTTGGTATATGAGGAAAGGCTTGCAAGGCTAGGCATGTTTACATTGGAAAAGAGGAGACTAAGAGGGGACATGATCAACATCTACAAATATATAAGGGGTCAATACACAGAGCTCGGGAGGGACCTGTTTTTATAACATCAGCACAGAGGACACGTGGTCACTCACTTAGGTTAGAGGAGAGAAGTTTCCGCACATTGAGGCAAAAAGGTTTTTTCACAGTAAGGACAATACGTGTTTGGAATTCCCTGCCTGATAGAGTAGTAACAGCGGACTCAGTCAACACCTTTAAGAATGGGTTAGATAAATTCCTATTGGATAAAGATATTCAGGGTTATGGTGCGTAGTCACACATTATAGTTAATATAACTAGTCCTAACATAAAAATAACTAGTCCTATAATAAGACTGCATAGGAGACCACAAATAGGTTGAACTCGATAGACAATTGTCTTTTTACAACCTGAGTTACTATGTTACTATGACCATTGTCTATTCTGTGAAACTCCCCCACAACAGAACCACCTAAGTCCGTTTGAGTGAGTTAGCTTTTCTGTATTTTTATTTCATTTCATTTGTTGAGATCATACCATAAACTGTGTGTGTTTTTAAAATAGTCTTAATAATCTTTGTAACATCTTTTTGTAACTAAAGCTCTGAAGTATTCTTGAAATTAAACATCTAATTTTTAGTTCTAACTCTGTGATCCTTATGAACAAAGACCTTGTGTGGCCCACGTCTACCTACTTTTCTAAGTATTACAGTGTGTGTGTGACAGGTAGAAGCGAAGACTACCTTGCGTTTAGATGCTAAATTCCTTTTGCTGGTGGCAGCTAAGGTGTTTGATTAATCCCATGTGTCAAAAGTGACCCCCACGTCACATGTGGCAATTCTCAAATTGGCGTATTTGTAGAATTGGCCATCAGCATCATGATACTCTCATACAGGCCTCATCCCTCCTTCAGAATCAGGCCATCCAGGTGCAGTCAGACAACGCCACGGCGTTGGCGTACATCAACTGACAGGGAGGAACCAGAAGCAGGGCCGCAATGCAAGAAGTGTCAAGAATACTCCTCTGGGCGGAAGCCAATGCAAGAGCCATCTCGGCTGTTAACATTCCAGTAGTGGACTTCCTAAGCAGGCACGACCTCCATCAGGGGGAATGGGGCTTCCACCCTCAGGTGTTTCAACAATTCTTTCACCGGTGTGGTTGTCCACAGATAGACTTGATGGCTTCTAGTCTCAACAAGAAGCTCCGTCGTTACTGCTCCAGAATGAGGGACCTCCAGGCGGTTGCATTATATGCTCTGCCACTGCTGTGGACTTACCACTTCATTTACCTGTTTCCTCCGATTCCTCTAATCCAGGGGTGGGGAACCTTTGACCCTCCTGCTGTTGTTGAACTACATGTACCAGCATGCCCTGCTACAGTTTTGCTATTTGGCCATGCTAAAACGGTTGCAGGGCATGGTGGGATGTATATTTCAACAACAGCTCGAGGGCCGCAGGTTCCCCAACCCTGCTCTAGTCCCAAGAGTTCTGAAAAGACTAAAAAGGAAAGGATTCAGGTAATTCTCATTGCCCTGGATTGGCTTCGGCGGGCCTGGTATGCAGATCTCCTGTCGTTGGAGGAAACCTGGCCTCTGCTGCTTCTCAAGGACCTTCTTCAAAAAGGACCCTTCGTCTATCTAGATGGTCTAGAGGTTGAGAGAGAAAATTAACCAAGAAGGGTCTTCTATCCAAGGTGGTTTCCACTATGGTTCAGGCGCGTAAGATGGTTACCTCCAAACATTACCACCGTATTTGGAAGAAGTATGTTTCTTGGTGTGAGGGTCGAAAATGTTCTCCTGTGGAATTCCGTCTGGGCTGGTTTCTATGGTTCCTGCAAGCAGGAGTGGATAAGGGCCTACATTTAGGCTCCATCAAGGTTCAGATCTCGGCTCTCTCTGTCTTCTTTCAGAGACAACTGGTGGTACTTCCTGAATTACAGACCTTTCTTAAGGGGGTGTTGCACATTCAACCACCCTTTGTTCCTCCCACTGCACCGTGGGACTTCAATGTGGTTTTGACTGGTTTGAACCATTGCAGAGGGTTGACTTGAAATACCTGACGTGGAAGACTGTTATGTTACTGGCCTTGGCTTCAGCCAGGTGTGTGTCAGAATTGGGGGCCTTGTCCTGTAAGAGCCCTAGGAGGATAGGGCGGAGCTCAGGGCTCGCCCACAGTTTTGGCCGAAAGTGGTATTGGCCTTTCATGTGAATCAAACTACTGTTGTTCCAGTATTACACTTCAGTTGCTCCAAAGTCCCTGGATGTTGTACGGGCTTTGAGGATTTACATCAAAAGGACGGCTTGTCACAGGAAGTCAGACTCGCTCTTTGTCCTTTATGATGCTAAGAAATTTGGTTGTCCTGCCTCCAAACAGTCCATTGCTCGTTGTCTCAAATTGACTATCCAACAGGCCTATACTTCGGCGGCTCTGCTGCTGCCGAGTTCTGTTCAGGCCCACTCCACAAGGTCGGTGGGCTCTTCCTGGGCAGCTGCCTGGGGCATCTTGGCATTACAGTTGTGCAGTTAAATTCTACAGGTTTGACACCTTGGCCAAAGATGACCTTCAGTTTGGTCAGGCGGTTTTGCATGGGTCTTAGCACTCTCCCACCCGTTCTGGGAGCTTTGGGATGTCCTCATGGTAATCTAGTATTCCCCAGTATCCACTAGGACGTAAGAGAAAAAAAAAAATATATATATATACATACACACGCTAATGAAAACCAAACACTTGAGTTCTGTTGGTAAATGGTTTTAGTTGTCCATACACATCACCCTGGGGGTTCTTAGCGACACTTGACACTTAGCGACACTTGACACGTGCTGTGAAAGGTGCAGAAAATATACAGTACCAACCAGGTAATGCTCCACAGATTGTCCTACTCTTCACCAACTGTGTGCTCTGAAAGCATAAGGCAAAAGTAGATGGTTTATGTCACTGGTTTTTTTTTTCCAACTCTAAAATGACAGCTATTGTGTTATATTTGGAATCATTTTCCAACCTAGTAAACCTATTGCTTACATGAAGTTGTCCAGCCAAGGATGGTCCCCTTATTGCTGTAGGGCAGAGCTGAGCAAAGCTGTGAAAGAATTCATGCAAACCATATTTCATGACAGATCAGGACATTTTCCCGGAAGCCCAAAGTCCTGACAAAACATTCCTTGTGTTATGTATTTGTTTTGCCATTCAGAAGGACCACAGGCTGCATTTTGCAGAATTTAAAGTCTACTAAAAGAGCTGGGACCAGGGCCAGCGATTGTCTAGGGCATCATGTCTTGGGGTGCTGCGTCCAAGTTTGGGGGTGTCGCACAATTTTTGGGTGTCCCCAGGGATTGGCTTATTTTTGACTTTGTGATGTATTTGGGGTACAGTAAGAGTGCAGTCCAGATTAAATAAATTGCTTCACTATTTCAAAATGAAAATATATACAGTGGGGATGCAATCATGTTACTGGCAGTCGGGATCACGCCAGTCAGTATACCGACGCCGGAATCCCGACTGCTGGAAACCCGACAGTTGGCATGCCAACTAACAGGGACTATTCCCACTCATGGGCGTCCCAGAGAGTGGGAATAGAATCAGTGGTAAACCATCAAGTCCGCTATGGAGCGAGCCTGTAAAGGGCATCGTTGCGCCCCCCCCCCCCCTTCCGGCAGTCTGGCATCAGGGATCCCTGCGTCGGTATGCTAACCGCCGGTCTCACGATCCCAACCCATACAGTGTATTATTGTATGTATAATATATATATATATATATATATATATATATATATATATATATACACAATATATCTATATATATATACATATATATATATATATATATATATATATATATACAATATATCTATATATATATATATATATATATATATATATATTAAATTATTTATCTATTGATTAACAGTTTTTTATATAGCGCAGCATATTCCATTGCGCCTTACAATTTGAACAACTGTGCTATAACAAAAATGGGTAAAAACAGACAGACATAGATGTAGGAAGGCCCTACTCGCAGTAAATTATTTATGTATATCTAAAAATAAGAATTTACTTACCGATAATTCTATTTCTCGGAGTCCGTAGTGGATGCTGGGGTTCCTGAAAGGACCATGGGGAATAGCGGCTCCGCAGGAGACAGGGCACAAAAAGTAAAGCTTTAGGATCAGGTGGTGTGCACTGGCTCCTCCCCCTATGACCCTCCTCCAAGCCTCAGTTAGGATACTGTGCCCGGACGAGCGTACACAATAAGGAAGGATTTATGAATCCCGGGTAAGACTCATACCAGCCACACCAATCACACTGTACAACCTGTGATCTGAACCCAGTTAACAGTATGATAACAGCGGAGCCTCTGAAAGATGGCTCACAACAATAATAACCCGATTTTTGTAACTATGTACAAGTATTGCAGATAATCCGCACTTGGGATGGGCGCCCAGCATCCACTACGGACTCCGAGAAATAGAATTATCGGTAAGTAAATTCTTATTTTCTCTATCGTCCTAGTGGATGCTGGGGTTCCTGAAAGGACCATGGGGATTATACCAAAGCTCCCAAACGGGCGGGAGAGTGCGGATGACTCTGCAGCACCGAATGAGAGAACTCCAGGTCCTCCTTAGCCAGGTTATCAAATTTGTAGGATTTTACAAACGTGTTTGCCCCTGACTAAATAGCCGCTCGGCAAAGTTGTAAAGCCGAGACCCCTCGGGCAGCCGCCCAAGATGAGCCCACCTTCCTTGTGGAATGGGCATTTACATATTTTGGCTGTGGCAGGCCTGCCACAGAATGTGCAAGCTGAATTGTATTACACATCCAACTAGCAAAAGTCTGCTTAGAAGCAAGAGCACCCAGTTTGTTGGGTGCATACAGGATAACAGCAAGTCAGTTTTCCTGACTCCAGCCGTCCTGGAACCTATATTTTCAGGGCCCTGACCACATCTAGCAACTTGGAGTCCTCCAAGTCCCTAGTAGGCGCAAGACACCACAATAAGCTGGTTCAGGTGAAACACTGACACCACCTTAGGGAGAGAACTGGGGACGAGTCCGCAGCTCTGCCCTGTCCGAATGGACAAACAGATATGGGCTTTTTTGAGAAAAAAAACCACCAATTTGACACTCGCCTGGTCCAGGCCAGGTCCAAGAGCATGTTCACTTTTCATGTGAGATGCTTCAAATCCACAGATTTGACTGGTTTTAAACCAATGTGTTTTGAGGAATCCCAGAACTACGTTGAGATCCCACAGTGCCACTGGAGGCACAAAAGGGGGTTGTATATGCAATACTCCCTTGACAAACTTCTGGACTTCAGGAACTGAAGCCAATTCTTTCTGGAAGAAAAATCGACAGGGCCGAAATTTGAACCTTAATGGACCCCAATTTGAGGCCCATAGACACTCCTGTTTGCAGGAAATGCAGGAATCGACCGAGTTGAAATTTCTTCGTGGGGCCTTCCTGGCCTCACACCACGCAACATATTTTCGCCACATGTGGTGATAATGTTGTGCGGTCACCTCCTTTCTGGCTTTGACCAGGGTAGGAATGACCTCTTCCGGAATGCCTTTTCTCTTAGGATCCGGCGTTCCACCGCCATGCCGTCAAACGCAGCTGCGGTAAGTCTTGGAACAGACATGGTACTTGCTGAAACAAGTCCCTTCTTAGCGGCAGAGGCCATAAGTCCTCTGTGAGCATCTCTTGAAGTTCCGGGTACCAAGTCCTTCTTGGCCAATCCGGAGCCATGAGTATAGTTCTTACTCCTCTACGTCTTATAATTCTCAGTACCTTAGGTATGAAAAGCAGAGGATGGAACACATACACCGACTGGTACACCCACGGTGTTACCAGAACGTCCACAGCTATTGCCTGAGGGTCTCTTAACCTGGCGCAATACCTGTCCCGTTTTTTGTTCAGACGGGACGCCATCATGTCCACCTTTGGTAATTCCCAACGGTTTACAATCATGTGGAAAACTTCCCCATGAAGTTCCCACTCTGCCGGGTGGAGGTCGTGCCTACTGAGGAAGTCTGCTTCCCAGTTTCCATTCCCGGAATGAAACACTGCTGACAGTGCTATCACATGATTTTCCGCCCAGCGAAAAGTCCTTGCAGTTTTTGCCACTGCCCTCCTGCTTCTTGTGCCGCCCTGTCTATTTACGTGGGCGACTGCCGTGATGTTTTATCCCACTGGATCAATACCGGCTGACCTTGAAGCAGAGGTCTTGCTAAGCTTAGAGCATTATAAATTTACCCTTAGCTATATTTATGTGGAGAAAAGTCTCCAGACTTGATCACACTCCCTGGAAATTTTTTCCTTGTGTGACTGCTCCCCAGCCTCTCGGGCTGGCCTCCGTGGTCACCAACATCCAAAACTGAATGCCGAATCTGCGGCCCTCTAGAAGATGAGCACTCTGTAACCACCACAGGAGAGACACCCTTGTCCTTGGATATAGGGTTATCCGCTGATGCATCTGAAGATGCGATCCGGACCATTTGTCCAGCAGATCCCACTGAAAAGTTCTTGCATGAAATCTGCCGACTGGAATTGCTTCGAAGGAAGTCACCATTTTTTTTTTTTTTACCATGGCCCTTGTGCAATGATGCACTGATTTTAGGAGGTTCCTGACTAGCTCGGATAACTCCCTGGCTTTCTCTTCCGGGAGAAACACCATTTTCTGGACTGTGTCCAGAATCATCCCTAAGCACAGGAGACTTGTTGTCGGGATCAGCTGCGATTTTGGAATATTTAGAATCCACCCCTGCTGTTGTAACAGTATCCGAGATAGTGCTACTCCGACCTACAACTGTTCCCTGGACTTTGCCCTTATCAAGAGATCGTCCAAGTAAGGGATAATTAAGACGCCTTTTCTTCGAAGAAGAACCATCATTTCGGCCATTACCTTGGTAAAGACCCGGGGTGCCGTGGACAATCCAAACGGCAGCGTCTGAAACTGATAGTGACAGTTCTGTACCACGAACCTGAGGTACCCTTAGTGATAAGGGCAAATTTGGGACATGGAGGTAAGCATCCCTGATGTCTCGGGACACCATATAGTCCCCTTCTTCCCGGTTCGTTATCACTGCTCTGAGTGACTCCATCTTGATTTGAACCTTTGTAAGTGTTCAAATTTTTTTAGATTTAGAATAGGTCTCACCTAGCCTTCTGGCTTCAGTACCACAATATAGTGTGGAATAATACCCCTTTCCTTGTTGTAGGAGGGGTAATTTAATTATCACCTGCTGGGAATACAGCTCGTGAATTGTTTCCCATACTGCCTCCTTGTCGGAGGGAGACCTTGGTAAAGCAGACTTCAGGAGCCTGCGCAGGGGAAACGTCTCGACATTCCAATCTGTACCCCTGGGATACTACTTGTAGGATCCAGGGGTCCTGTACGGTCTCAGCGTCATGCTGAGAGCTTGTCAGAAGCGGTGGAACGCTTCTGTTCCTGGGAATGGGCTGCCTGCTGCAGTCTTCTTCCCTTTCCTCTATCCCTGGGCAGATATGACTCTTATAGGGACGAAAGGACTGAGGCTGAAAAGACGGTGTCTTTTTCTGCAGAGATGTGACTTAGGGTAAAAAACGGTGGATTTTCCAGCAGTTGCCGTGGCCACCAGGTCCGATGGACCGACCCCAAATAACTCCTCTTCCTTTATACGGCAATACACCTTTGTGCCGTTTGGAATCTGCATCACCTGACCACTGTCGTGTCCATAAACATCTTCTGGCAGATATGGACATCGCACTTACTCTTGATGCCAGAGTGCAAATATCCCTCTGTGCATCTCGCATATATAGAAATGCATCCTTTAAATGCTCTATAGTCAATAAAATACTGTCCCTGTCAAGGGTATCAATATTTTTAGTCAGGGAATCCGACCAAGCCACCCCAGCTCTGCACATCCAGGCTGAGGCGATCGCTGGTCGCAGTATAACACCAGTATGTGTGTATATACTTTTTATGATATTTTCCAGCCTCCTGTCAGCTGGCTCCTTGAGGACGGCCCTATCTATAGACGGTACCGCCACTTGTTCTGATAAGCGTGTGAGCGCCTTATCCACCCTAAGGGGTGTTTCCCAACGCGCCCTAACTTCTGGCGGGAAAGGGTATACCGCCCATATTTTCTATCGGGGGGAACCCACGCATCATCACACACTTCATTTAATTTATCTGATTCAGGAAAAACTACGGTAGTTTTTTCACATCCCACATAATACCCTCTTTTGTGGTACTTGTAGTATCAGAAATATGTAACACCTCCTTCATTGCCCTTAACGTGTGGCCCTAATAAGGAATACGTTTGTTTATTCACCGTCGACACTGGATTCAGTGTCCCTGTCTGTGTCGACCGACTAAAGTAAACGGGCGTTTTAAAACCCCTGACGGTGTTTTTGAGACGTCTGGACCGGTACTAATTGTTTGTCGGCCGTCTCATGTCGTCAACCGACCTTGCCGCGTGTTGACATTATCACGTAATTCCCTAAATAAGCCATCCATTCCGGTGTCGACTCCCTAGAGAGTGACATCACCATTACAGGCAATTGCTCCGCCTCCTCACCAACATCGTCCTCATACATGTCGACACACACGTACCGACACACAGCACACACACAGGGAATGCTCTGATAGAGGACAGGACCTACTAGCCCTTTGGAGAGACAGAGGGAGAGTTTGCCAGCACACACCAAAAACGCTATAATTATATAGGGACAACCTTATATAAGTGTTTTCCCTTATAGCATCTTTTTTATATATTTCTAACGCCAAATTAGTGCCCCCCCTCTCTGTTTTAACCCTGTTTCTGTAGTGCAGTGCAGGGGAGAGCCTGGGAGCCGTCCCTCCAGCCTTTCTGTGAGGGAAAATGGCGCTGTGTGCTGAGGAGATAGGCCCCGCCCCTTTTTCAGCGGCCTCGTCTCCCGCTCTTAACGGATTCTGGCAGGGGTTAAATATCTCCATATAGCCCCCGGAGGCTATATGTGAGGTATTTTTAGCCAAAAATAGGTTTTCATTGCCTCCCAGGGCGCCCCCCTTCCAGCGCCCTGCACCCTCAGTGACTGCCGTGTGAAGTGTGCTGAGAGGAAATGGCGCACAGCTGCAGTGCTGTGCGCTACCTTAAGAAGACTGAGGAGTCTTCATGCCGCCGATTCTGGACCTTCTTCTTGTTTCAGCATCTGCAAGGGGGCCGGCGGCGAGGCTCCGGTGACCATCCAGGCTGTACCTGTGATCGTCCCTCTGGAGCTAATGTCCAGTAGCCAAAGAAGCCAATCCATCCTGCACGCAGGTGAGTTCACTTCTTCTCCCCTAAGTCCCTCGTTGCAGTGATCCTGTTGCCAGCAGGACTCACTGTAAAATAAAAAACCTAAGCTAAACTTTTCTAAGCAGCTCTTCAGGAGAGCCACCTAGATTGCACCCTTCTCGGCCGGGCACAAAAATCTAACTGAGGCTTGGAGGAGGGTCATAGGGGAGGAGCCAGTGCACACCACCTGATCCTAAAGCTTTACTTTTTGTGCCCTGTCTCCTGCGGAGCCGCTATTCCCCATGGTCCTTTCAGGAACCCCAGCATCCACTAGGACGATAGAGAAAATGTAGTATGTGATACGTGCGTGCTTTAATGATGACTCTATATGCTGGATGGAACAGCTATGACACCAGACTCCTCGTATTGTGTCACTGGCTATACGCTCTTGTCTGCAGGCAGGCAGAGTGTTATTCCATCTGGAGCTGAAGTGCATTATTGCTTTGTGGTGCATGGGGTCTGCTGTAGATACTATTTGCTTAAATGTCTGAGAATCTGCCATGTTGATAAATTCCAGTAGCAGCTGCTGGAACACATCAACACATGAAGATATCAGATGCTCAGACAGCAGAAGTCCTCCTGACAGGCCATCCCCACAGAGAGGCCATAAAATAAAATATAAAAAGAAAGCATGAGTAATCACCAGCTCATAGCAATAACATGAAAAATGCATGGCAGATCTGAGCGGTCAGGTCAGCGTTGTGAGAAATGAGACACCGTCCTAGTGATAAATAAAAAGCACATTACACATATAAGGATTCTGGGTAGAAGATTGGGATTACAGAGGAACCATTTAGAGATTATGTAAAATCAAGGTAATATGTCTGGAACTGATTATGGGCCTCGTTCAGAAATGTGGACGCTGATGCATTCGCAGCTGAGATACCATACGAGGTGCATGTGCCAAAATATGCTGATGCTGCTGCAACCTGGAAATGTGTTATGACACCCACAGGCGGCATCGCAAATCCAAGTAACTGCGTACAAATACGTAGCAGCAGTCGTAGATACTTTAATAATCGACTCCCACAGAATGGCCATGCTTTGTGCATATAGGATCACAGTTGCAGGCTAAGACCATACTTGCCTACTTTTCAAAACTAGTTTCAGGGAGATTGTACAGTAGGTGTAAGCAGAATGCAGTGTCATGCTCCACCCAAAGGGTGTGCCTAGCTCCACCTATGGGCGTATCTATTTCCCCTAAGGGGTGTGTCCTTCAGTGGCAGGCACTCACTCCGGTGACTATAGGGGAAATAAAATTTTAATTGTTTTGTCTCACCCAAAATGGCCGCCTCCATATGAGACACAATAGCCATAAAACATGGATTTTCAGGGGGCAACAATTACAGTAAAACTACTGTAGCATTTACAACAGACCTACTAACACATGACAAGCCTAAACAATGTCAAACGACCCTCAAAATGAGCATCATGGACAATGTAATGGTTAGCATTGCTGCCTCACAGCACTGAGGACAGGGGTTTGATTCCTACCATGACCCTAACTGTGTGGAGTTTGTATATGCTCCCTGTGCTGGTGTGCGTTTTGTCATGGTACCATACCTCCCAACATTTGGATTATAGAAGGGGGGATTTCTGGTGCGGCGGAAAGGGGGCGTGGTCTATTGAAAGAGCCATGGCCTCACGTGAATGACGCGATCGTGAGCCACGTCTCCAATTTTCGGCACAGTGGGGGCACGGCCAGCGCTGTATCAATAACTGGAAATAAATAATAATAAAAAAGACAAAAAACAAAAACACACCAGCATTTAAAATGTAAACATATCAGTCTACACAACCATTGGAAAGCAATTTGACATAAAATGGATGCAGGGGGTAACATAACAAGCAATATTTAGGGATATTCATGAAAACAGAGCATAACATCACATTTGCTCTAAAAAAAAACCCTATAAGGTCACCTGTGCTCAAGCAGGACTATCCTTAAAACATGGATTTTTAGGGGGCAGCATTTAAACCTAGCTTTTACAACAGACCTGCTAAAACATGACAAGCCTGACCCTAATCCATATAACGCTGACCCTATCCCTATAACTCTGACCTCATACTATAACTCTGACCCTATCCCTGTAACTCTGACCCTATCCTTATAACACTGACCCTATCCTTATAACGCTGACCCTATCCTTATAACGCTGACCCTATCCTTGTAACGCTGACCCTATACTAAAATACTGACCCTATCCCTATAACACTGACCTCATACTATAACTGACCCTATCCCTACAACCCTATACTATAACTCTGACCCTATCCCTATAATACTGACCCTATACTATAACTCTGACCCTATCCCTATAATACTGACCCTATACTATGACACTGACCCTATCCCTATAATACTGACCCTATACTATGACACTGACCCTATCCCTATAATACTGACTCTATACTATGACACTGACTCTATACTATGACACTGACCCTATCCCTATAATACTAACCCTATACTATGACACTGACCCTATCCCTATAATACTGACCCTATACTATGACACTTACCCTATCCCTATAATACTGACTCTATACTATGACACTGACTCTATACTATGACACTGACCCTATCCCTATAATACTAACCCTATACTATGACACTGACCCTATCCCTATAATACTGACCCTATACTATGACACTGACCCTATCCCTATAATACTGACCCTATACTATGACACTGACCCTATCCCTATAATACTGACCCTATACTATAACTCTGACCCTATCCCTATAATACTGACCCTATACTATGACACTGACCCTATCCCTATAATACTGACACTATGACACTAGCAGTGCTCCCCCTAAGATAAATGTTAGACAACTTGGACTTGCAGGTCATTGGACAATAACAAAGGGAGTAATGCTGGTAACCTGCGGAGTTTAAACTCAGCACCCACTATGTTCTTTGTCTCCAGCCAAGCCCTGTCATGCCCTGCCCTCCGCAGCCCAGCCACACGCACACCAAAGGTTTATTTACCTTACATTTCAAAGAGGCCACCACTGCTGTGCTGCTGCTGATGGGGCCGCCGTCACTGCCACTGTTGCTTCTGTGGTGCAAAGACAGACTCCCCTGCCGCTGCGAACTGCTATGCGGCCACCGGTACACATAACCCTGCGGTGGCCAGCATTTGAGTAACAGGACATCGCCCATCATGACGTCTCCCGAGCAGGCTCCTCCCCCGGCACTTCCGGACTGGCGCATGCACAGTTCATACTTTCACTAGCTATTGAAAAACAGGGAGAACCCGGAAGATTTCCAGGGCAGCTGGAGGCTCATGTAAAAAACGTGAGCCTCCTGCTGAATGCAGGAGGGTAGGCAAGTCTGCGCTGGAGACACCAGTCATCTTCTTTCCTATGCAGCCACCACTACCCAGAACCTTATTGAGCCACCACCAGCCCAGTCACCACACAGCTCCATGATTACACCCTCACCCTGTTCCTCCATCTCATCCTCACCAAGCTCCCAGATCCCACCCTCACCCATCTCTCACACCCTAACCCCGCTCTCAGATCTCACTCTCACACCTTCCCACATCTCTCCTGGATCTCATCATACATTAATCACCCCTGCAGTGACCGGTCTTTAAATAACATGCCGCCCACATCATGACGTCATCCATGCAGGCCCGCCCCTGGCTAGACTCGCCCGAAAATGCAATCTGCACATGCGTGATCAGGAATGCCGGGGGCGTGGCCTGCACAGACGACTCATGATGTGGGCAGCATGTTATTTAAATGAGCCACAGTGGGCGGGGTTGTAGGTAGCGGATCCCGGCATTTAAATAAAAAGGACATTCAGATAATGGCGTCACCGTGCAGGCTCCGCCCCCTGCCATCCGTGACTCACACATGCGCGGTCCGCATTTTCTGTGGGCAGCACAGGAAAAGTAGGAGGACCCGGTGGTTTAGCGGGGCAACAGGAGGGTAGTTTAAAAAACGGGAGATTACGCGGGAGGGGTAGGCAACCCTGCATTATACACATCCCCCTCCCCCATATTACTCCCAGCACATAACATTATACACACACCCCCTCCCCCATATTACACCCAGCACATTACATTATACACACACCCCTCCCCCATATTACACCCAGCACATTACATTATACATACCCCCTCCCCAATATTACACCCAGCACATTACATTATACACACACCCCTCCCCCATATTACACCCAGCACATTACATTATACATACCCCCTCCCCAATATTACACCCAGCACATTACATTATACACACACCCCTCCCCCATATTACACCCAGCACATTACATTATACACACCCCCTCCCCCATATTACACCCAGCACATTACATTATACACACCCCCTCCCCCATATTACACCCAGCACATTACATTATACACACCCCCTCCCCCATATTACACCCAGCACATTACATTATACACACCCCCTCCCCCATATTACACCCAGCACATTACATTATACACACCCCCTCCCCCATATTACACCCAGCACATTACATTATACACACCCCCTCCCCCATATTACACCCAGCACATTACATTATACACACCCCCTCCCCCATATTACACCCAGCACATTACATTATACACACCCCCTCCCCCATATTACACCCAGCACATTACATTATACACACCCCCTCCCCCATATTACACCCAGCACATTACATTATACACACCCCCTCCCCCATATTACACCCAGCACATTACATTATACACACCCCCTCCCCCATATTACACCCAGCACATTACATTATACACACCCCCTCCCCCATATTACACCCAGCACATTACATTATACACACCCCCTCCCCCATATTACACCCAGCACATTACATTATACACACCCCCTCCCCCATATTACACCCAGCACATTACATTATACACACCCCCTCCCCCATATTACACCCAGCACATTACATTATACACACCCCCTCCCCCATATTACACCCAGCACATTACATTATACACACCCCCTCCCCCATATTACACCCAGCACATTACATTATACACACCCCCTCCCCCATATTACACCCAGCACATTACATTATACACACCCCCTCCCCCATATTACACCCAGCACATTACATTATACACACCCCCTCCCCCATATTACACCCAGCACATTACATTATACACACCCCCTCCCCCATATTACACCCAGCACATTACATTATACACACCCCCTCCCCCATATTACACCCAGCACATTACATTATACACACCCCCTCCCCCATATTACACCCAGCACATTACATTATACACACCCCCTCCCCCATATTACACCCAGCACATTACATTATACACACCCCCTCCCCCATATTACACCCAGCACATTACATTATACACACACCCCCTCCCCCATATTACACCCAGCACATTACATTATACACACACCCCCTCCCCCATATTACACCCAGCACATTACATTATACACACACCCCTCCCCCATATTACACCCAGCACATTACATTATACACACACCCCTCCCCCATATTACACCCAGCACATTACATTATACACACACCCCTCCCCCATATTACACCCAGCACATTACATTATACATACCCCCTCCCCAATATTACACCCAGCACATTACATTATACATACATCCCCTCCCCAATATTACACCCAGCACATTACATTATACATACATCCCCTCCCCCATATTACACCCAGCACATTACATTATACACACACACCCCTCCCCCATATTACACCCAGCACATTACATTATACATACCCCCTCCCCAATATTACACCCAGCACATTACATTATACATACATCCCCTCCCCAATATTACATGCAGCACATTACATTATACATACATCCCCTCCCCCATATTACACCCAGCACATTACATTATACACACACCCCCCTCCCCCATATTACACCCAGCACATTAAATTATACATACCTCCTCCCCATATTACACCCTGTACTAGCTTACACACTGCAACACAGCCCCCCAATATTACACCCAGTGCCACATTACAGGACACACAAAACCTATTCCACACAGCACCCACCTGGCTATGTTGCTCCTTCCTGTAAGGACTGGGAGCCGGCCCCAGGACAGTGTGGGACTGTGGGAAGGCAGCACATCGCAGGCACAACCTATCGAGGAGCAGGGGGAAGAAAGTTACTGATACACGCTGCCATCTGACTTAGTGTGGTGGGAGGGGCCAGCAACCAGGAAGCAAAGCTCTGCCTCTCTGTATACAGGGCAGGGAAGAAACCACTGCACACAACCCTGCGGTGGCGGTTGGTTCTATATCGGAGGGGCTGAAGGGACCTTGTGACGTATTGAGGGGAGGAGCTACGTCACCAGGGGGAGGAGCTACGGGCGAACATAGAATCAAGTGGGCTAAGGGACCTTTTCCGTAAGGGGGAGGGGTTACGACCCAAGGGGGAGGAGCTAGGCCAGCGGGATAGTTCCTCTACTATCCACGCCACCAACTATTACCTTTAGTAATTAGGTGGTGAGCGAAGCGGAGCGGAGCGAGCCACTGTGCCCGAAGCGTGGCGAGCGAAGCGAGCCCGCGAGGGTACTTTTCGGGTACCCTGTTCGCCCGTAGCTCCTCCCCCTGGTGACGTAGCTCCTCCCCTCAATACGTCACAAGGTCCCTTCAGCCCCTCCGATATAGAACCAACCGCCACCGCAGGGTTGTGTGCAGTGGTTTCTTCCCTGCCCTGTACACAGGGTTGGTTCTATATCGGAGGGGCTGAAGGGACCTTGTGACGTGGCCGGCTCTGAAGTCTCCAGTGCAGGCCCCGCCCCCCGATCTCCGGACTTGCGCATGCGCAGTCCAGATTTTCAACGATGGACCCTCAAAATCCGGGAGGACTCTCTAGGTATGCGGGGCAGCGGGAGGCTCATTTAAAAATCGGGAGCCTCCCGCTGAATGCGGAAGGGTAGGCAAGCCTGGCTAAGACATGTCCTAAAAATGGTGCTGACACTCCTGAGGTTTTGCAGCCACTCCCAGTTGCCTCCCCTAACAACCCCTAACTGCCAATCACTTTGCAAATATTTCAAACAAAAAGGTACAACATGGCTGCCTATGGGGGTCATTCTGAGTTGATCGCTAGCTGCTTTCGGTCGTAAAAAATTGGCATTTCTGCGCGTGCGTATGGGCCACAGTGCGCACGCGTGAAGTGCTTTCACACAAAACTATGCAGTTTTACACAAGGCCGAGCGGCACTTTTCAGTCGCACTGCTGATCGGTGAGTGATTGACAGTAAAGGGGTGTTTCTGGGTGGTAACTTGGCGTTTTCCGGGAGTGTGCTAAAAAACGCAGTCATGTCAGGTGAAAACGCAGGCGTGCCTGGAGAAACGGGGGAGTGGCTGGCTGAACGCAGGGCGTGTATGTGACGTCAAAACAGGAACCAAACTGTCTGCAGTGATCGCAAGCTAGGAGTAGGTTAGGAGCTACTCAGAAATGGCATGAAAATTTTTTATAGCAGTTCTGCTAATCTTTCGTTCGCACTTCTGCTAAGCTAAGATACACTCCCAGAGGGCGGCGGCTTAGCGTTTGCAATGCTGCTAAAAGCAGCTAGCGAGCGATCAACTCGGAATGAGGGCCTATAGCTGTTATTAAGAGGAGTGTGTTAGACTAGCAGGTTCCCGACACCTGGAAAGTAAATATGCTAACCCTCTTCTTCTACCCCCCCTGACCGAAACACTGACCTACCCCCTGCTGCAGCATAACCCTAACCCTCCCCTTCTACCCCCCCCCATGACCGGAACACTGACCTACCCCCTTACCCCCTGCTGCAACATAACCCTAACCCTCCCCTTCTACCCCCCCATGATCGGAACACTGACCTATCCCCTGCTGCAGCATAACCCTAACCCTCCCCCCCACCCTAAACCTAATCCCCAGCCTGGCCCTAAGGAAACGCGACATACTTACGTTCAGGATGCCGACAGTCGGGATTCCGGCCCCGGGATCCTGGTGCCGCCATGCTGACCAGTGTCCCGAACGCCGGTATGCTGACCGGGTCCCAGATCAAATACAGATAAACAAAAAGGAGAACAGCGCCAAGGGTATATGATCACACTTGTTAAATTTAAAATATATACACAATGTAGTTTGGTCATTGAAAACAATATAACATTTAATAATCAATGCTAATCAAGTATATAGATTGCATGCATTAAAAAAACACTGTCTAATAATTGCAGCTGTACAGAGTCCACAGAGTGTTCCAGTATATTGTCCAGCGGATAGGAGTTTATTACCCAGGTGATGAAATATTAAACCTTGCAGTATCTGCTAGCAGGAAATCCTAGCCATAATGTTGCAGGTAGACTGTAGATCCGAGATTAGCGTATCCTCCAAATAAAAGATGCCGGACTAGATGTACAAAGGTCTGCAGTGTGCGTCTATTAAGGGCTCAATGCATTTCAATGTGGAAGTGCCCACATCTTCCTCAGCAGCATGTGCCATATCTTGGAAAATAACAGCTATTTATTTATACCTCTAAACTTGCAGCATGAGTACCAGCTGTGTAACATTTAAATTAACCAAACCGCACTGTCATTTTAGCTTGATTGATAGAAGGTCATCATATCTAGTAAACATACATAACATCTCTACATAAAGTCCCCAGTAGGCATCAGTCTGTTCAGGCTAATCTTGAGAACCTCTGGACGGATTTTGATGCGATTTTCACAATTCTATGGAGCATTTGTCGAGGAAGTTGTATGAAACATTAAAATCTGTCCAGTGGTTCTCCAGATTAGCCCGATCAAACAGGGAATTTTTGTATACTATGTTCAGTCCTCCTCCCCCTGGCAGCTGTAGGCCACAGTTAGATAGCAGGTGGGCAGCAGCTCTGGTTTCGACCTGTGCTCTGGCTGAGGCTGCTACCTTACCCAGAGTGTATGTGGGCCCAGCAGCACTGTGTGCAGTAGGATTCTGGCCAGGACACACTGCTGCTATGCGAGCA
The DNA here is from genome assembly GCF_028390025.1 of Pseudophryne corroboree. NCBI lineage: Eukaryota > Metazoa > Chordata > Amphibia > Anura > Myobatrachidae > Pseudophryne > Pseudophryne corroboree. The sequence goes on along the minus strand of NC_086455.1, from coordinate 82,828,307 downwards.
CCTGCCCATGTACACGGTGGGGATCCGGCATGGCCTGTACCCGGTGATGGAGGAGGCCAAGCTCTGCGCACTGGGGGCGACTTCCAGCACGCGGACTAAAATGGGCTCATCAGCCAGCTGCTGTGCTACCCGGTACTGGAGCTCATCCACCTGTGCTGCCTGGCTATAGGCCTGTGTCGGAGCCTCAGGGTAATAAGTGGCTGGCTGGGCGCAGAAGACTGGAGTCTGGGTGACAGGAAGATCTGTGCCATCAGTGTGAAAGGTATCCAACACTATAATATGTACTGGCAATCTGTCCGACAGCTGTGGGGACTACAAGTTCCAGCAGCACACCCTGTATAATAATATGTACTGTCTGTGTACCCTACAGCTGTGGGGACTACAAGTCCCAGTACCACATACATTATTATAACATGTATTGCCTATCTGCCCTACAGCTGTGGGTATTACAAGTCCCAGTGTCACATATAGTATAATATGTTCTGGCTCAAGTTCCTTACATGAGGACCCCTGGGCTACTACTACTATCCATGTGGACATCTATTGGGAACAGTAACCTGTGGCAAGCGAAGCGAGACCACAAGGGTACACACTGTAATGCTCTATACTTTCTGGGAGATTATACCCACACGGTTGTGTGCTGGTACCTCTTCTTTCCCCATATCGTCTGGCCTTACATCTTCCCCTCTCTATCATATATACATTAATATGCTATCTGTATTATATACACACTACTGTGCAACCTATTAAAAAAAATAATTTTATATATATATATATACATATATATATATATATATACACTGCTCAAAAAAATAAAGGGAACACTTAAACAACACAATGTAACTCCAAGTCAATCACACTTCTGTGAAATCAAACTGTCCACTTAGGAAGCAACACTGATTGACAATCAATTTCACATGCTGTTGTGCAAATGGAATAGACAACAGGTGGAAATTATAGGCAATTAGCAAGACACCCCCAATAAAGGAGTTGTTCTGCAGGTGGTGACCACAGACCACTTCTCAGCTCCTATGCTTTCTGGCTGATGTTTTGGTCACTTTTGAAAGCTGGCGGTGCTTTCACTCTAGTGGTAGCATGAGACGGAGTCTACAACCCACACAAGGGGCTCAGGTAGTGCAGCTCATCCAGGATGGCACATCAATGCGAGCTGTGGCAAGAAGGTTTGCTGTGTCTGTCAGCGTAGTGTCCAGAACATGGAGGCACTACCAGGAGACAGGCCAGTACATCAGGAGGAGGCCGTAGGAGGGCAACAACCCAGCAGCAGGACCGCTACCTCCGCCTTTGTGCAAGGAGGAATAGGAGGAGCACTGCCAGAGCCCTGCAAAACGACCTCCAGCAAGCCACAAATGTGCATGTGTCTACTCAAATGATCAGAAACAGACTCCATGAGGGTGGTATGAGTGTCCGACGTCCACAGGTGGGGGTTGTGCTTACAGCCCAACACGCTGCAGGACGTTTGGCATTTGCCAGAGAACACCAAGATTGGCAAATTTGCCACTGGCGCCCTGTGCTCTTCACAGATGAAAGCAGGTTTTCACTGAGGACATGTGACAGAGTCTGGAGACGCCAAGGAGAACGTTCTGCTGCCTGCAACATCCTCCAGCATGACCGGTTTGGCAGTGGGTCAGTAATGGTGTGGGGTGGCATTTCTTTGGGGGGTTGCACAGCCCTCCATGTGCTCGCCAGAGGTAGCCTGACTGCCATTAGGTACCGAGATGAGATCCTCAGACTCCTTGTGTGACCATATGCTGGTGCGGTTGGCCCTGGGTTCCTCCTAATGCAAGACAATGCTAGACCTCATGTGGCTGGAGTGTGTCAGCAGTTCCTGCAAGATGAAGGCATTGATGCTATGGACTGGCCCGCCCGTTCCCCAGACCTGAATCCAATTGAGCACATCTGGGACATCATGTCTCGCTCCATCCACCAACGCCACAGACTGTCCAGGAGTTGGCGGATGCTTTAGTCCAGGTCTGGGAGGAGATCCCTCAGGAGACCATCAGGAGCATGCCCAGGCGTTGTAGGGAGGTCATACAGGCACGTGGAGGCCACACACACTACTGAGCCTCATTTTGACTTGTTTTAAGGACATTACATCACAGTTGGATCAGCCTGTAGTGTGTTTTTCCACTTTAATTTTGAGTGTGACTCCAAATCCAGACCTCCATGGGTTAATAAATTTGATTTCCATTGATAATTTTTGTGTGATTTTGTTGTCAGCACATTCAACTATGTAAAGAACAAAGTATTTAATAAAAATATTTCATTCATTCAGATCTAGGATGTGTTATTTTAGTGTTCCCTTTATTTTTTTGAGCAGTGTATATCGTATATAACTGTAAATTCAAAACTGATCCTGTGCGAAGCTGCAAATAAGGTCCATTATTGAAGGAGACTCTCCAAAATGTATTGCATAGACATTATGCCGACACCTTGGATGAGGATGCAATTGATATGCCGGCGGTCAGGATCCCGGCAGTCAGGATACCGAAGCCGGAATCCCGACCGCTGACAATGCCACCAGCCGGAATGCAGGCTAACAGGGCTATTCCCACTCATGGGTCTCCGTTGCGCTCGCCCCCCCCACTGTCGGCATGCTTGCGACTGGGATCCTGGGGTTGGTATGCTGACCTTTCAGGATCCCAACCACCGGCATATCGGCCCCAACCACTTGGATGTCCTTAGCACTTTAAGCCCTATCTGGTCTTTTAAGCCTGCTGCCGTGATGGTGAGGTGCTCTGCCCTGGGCCTCTCTGCTTCAATAAGCACTAAATAGGCTACTAAGGACTTTTTGAAGTGTGCTGTATATATCCAATGGTCTGTTTATTTATTATATGCTGATATTTTATGTGAAATAAAAATGTTGTACACTTTACCTGTCCCCCCTGTATAATATACCTACATTTATTATGTTAAATGGTGGTATAACGTTTGTGCTAAATATTTGGTAACGGTGCCTATCACAGTTACACTGGCCTATTGTCTGTAATTCTGTGGGGAAGTTGGTGTTGCTTCCCGTTGTAGTTGTGAGGCTGCTCAGCTCATGTTTACTGCGCAAATTAAGTTGTCTTTCCTTTCTTATTGAGTAATATTTATCTACTAAAGAAAAAAAAGTATACACTGTATGTATGTATGTATGTGTATATAATATATATATATATATATATATATATATATATACCACTCCACGAACTGCCGGCACTCGGTACAACTACCCCAACTGCTCAGGTGCCCATCAGCAAACAGTGATATCCAATAGCAACAAATGATGGCACTCAGAGAGGTAAATTTACTAAGATGGGAGTTCTATTTAAGATGGGATGTTGCCCATAGCAACCAATCATATTCCAGGTATTATCTTTTAGAAGGTGCTAGATAAATGAGAAGTAGAATCTGATTGGTTGCTATGGGCAACATCCCATCTGAAATAGAAGTCCCGTCTTAGTAAATTTACCCCAGAGTCTGGTATTGTAGAAAAAAAACATCTGTATTAGATGTTGGATCATCTAATACAGATGTCCTTTTTCTACAATACCAGACTCTGAGTGCCATCATTTGTTGCTATTGGATATATATATCTATATCTATATATATATATATTAACTTCTATTTACGGATGATGGAGGCCACTGTGCTCATTGGGACCTTCAAAGCAGCAGATGTTTTTCTGTCCCCTTCCCCAGATTTGTGCCTCAAGACAATCCTGTCTCGGAGGTCTACAGGCAATTCCTGTGACTTCATGCTTGGTTTGTGCCCGGACATGCACTGTCAAGTGTGGGACCTTATATAGACAGGTGTGTGCCTTTCCAAATCATGTCCAATCAACTGAATTTACCACATGTGGACTCCAATTAAGCTGTAGGAACATCTCAAAGATGATCAGTGGAAACAGGATGCACCTGAGCTCAATTTTGAGCTTTATGGCAAAGGTTGTGAATACTTATGTACCTGTGATTTCTTAGTTTTATATTTTTAATAAATTTGCAAAAATCTCAAAAAAACTTTTTTCACATTGTCATTATGGGGTATTGTGTGTAGAATTTTGAAGGAAAAAATGAATTTATTCCATTTTATATTAAGGCTGTAACATAACAAAATGTGGAAAAAGTGAAGAGCTGTGAATACTTTCCGGATGCACTGTATGCCTGCTGACAGTACAGACAACACTCTCTTGGTTTGACTTAACATGCCTACTGTATGGTAATTTCGCTTACTGGGCTCGATTCACATGTGACTGGAGTTTGCATCGCTGCTGCTTCCAAGGATGCACAGATAGGGTAATGCAATAGGAGGTGTCTGGTATAAGTAAATGCTCCATGCATGCATTTCTGATCCAGTGCTGCTTCAGATTACTTGAGACTCCACTGGACGGCTGCTGCAGCTTTTATAAAGAGGCAGATAAATCTCTGTCAGAAGACCTGACACACCTCCTTTTTGGGAAACGGGGACCATAGCTGCCCAGAAATGGCTGCAGACTGTCAATTCACTGACATCTGCAGACGTTCTGCTTCCGACAACACAGGACCCGTACTGCACATGCGCACTACGGGTCCTGCTTATTCACAAAGTAAAGAACCACGGACTTTGCGACATGGCCAGCACTTACAATGGGATATGAATGAGATCCCTTGTGTGGTCATTTCTGCATGCGTATGCCTCCTTAATGCGCAATTCAATTGCAAAAGGCTTATACCAGTGGTTGCACGGTAATTCTGGCTGGTAATACCGGGGTTAGTGTGGGGAAGTCATCCTGTATACTAAAAAAGTGGCAACTAACATTCAATAATTGTATAAAAAGCCAGAAACAAAGCATTTGGGGATCTAAAAAGGTGTAAAATGTCTGATTTTTACAGGTTTTTATTTTACTAACAGTGAAAAAAAATTATAGAAAGCAAGTGTATTTAGGCATTTAATCACTCAACGGACAACATTCCCCCCCAAAAAAAAACCGCTCAGAAATTGTCTGTTTTTATTAGTGCATTAGATGAAGAACATATATTTAAACTTATCCAAAAACATTTTTTTTATTTGTTTGTAAAAAAAAAAATATATAATTTCCCCCCAAAACATCGGTTATCAACATCGAAACATCACGACCATCGGAAACATTGCGACTATCTGGCAATTCAGGGGGCCTCTTTGCACTCGCCCCATTGCCGGCATTCTGGTGGGTGGGATGCCGCTTCTGTGATATTTACAGCCGGCATCCCACCTACCGGAAAATCTTATGTATTCCACCAGGTACACAGGGAGGGTTTGGGGGGAAGGGGGGGGACTTTGGGTAATTAACACTTCCCCAGCGGCTGCTATTGTCTGCAGCCGCCGGGTGGGGGGTTCCTGCCGCGCTGACTAATCAGCAGTGATCAACAGCACGGCAGACACTGGGGGAGGGTGCAGGAAGTCAAAGGGACCTTCCAGTCTCTCTGAGAGCTGCAGCAGCGGGAAGTTTCTCTTCCCACGCTGTTTATCTGACTGCTCGCATCCTGTGCGACCAGGTCAGACAGAGCACTTGCTGGTGTGGTCGCATCGGATGTGACCATGCCAGGCAAGTGGTTAAAGGCTGTAGATAATTTTGGGGTATATTTAAATGCTTGTAATGTGACTTTTGTGTCATTTGAAGCCACTTTGAAAAAATTGACAAAAAAAACCCATAACGTTCAGCTCCAAGTTTAAAAATACCAGTCCCATCAATATTTTATTTATTAACAGTTTCTTATATAGCGCAGCAAATTCCGTTGCACTTTACAACTGGACACAATGATCAGACAAAACTGGGTAATAACAAACAGTCATAGAGGTAGGAAGGCCCCGCTCGCAAGCTTACAATCTATGGGCACCCTCATACACCTGTACCACATCATTATCACAGGATTCTGCTTTTTGCAGAATATCACCCCAAAAATAACATGTCATTATTGACCATATTATGCTAATTAAAAACTTGTTCCCAACAGGTTCTGAACAAAGTCTAAACATTTTTAACTTCAATATACAAATTTTCCCCTACTTTTCATATCCTCGGGTGCTGCAAACAAAAATCCGAAAAAGCAGTGGCCTCACAGAAAGGGGCATGGCCTCCCAGGAAGTCCCATGTTACTGTCACTGTTGGGACGTGGCCTTGTGCGGAGCCACGATAACATCTCTCTGTGGGCGTGTCCAGCATCCCCAGAGACTAGTGCCTGCAATGCCAGCACCTTCTCAGTGACAGGAACCGGTTGCTGCAGGATAATGTAACACTGCGGAACTTAGCTCCTGTAATTGCAGAGTACTGCTGGCATTTTGGCGATACCCCAGTGCTGGCCCCCTCTATTGATGCCTGTACCTATGGAGAGATAACACGGGTTAATGTTGTTGTCTTATTAAATAATAAAAAATCTGTGCCTGGCTGCGTTAATGTGTGTAACTGTAAATGGGTTAGTGTTGCTAACTGAATTTGGCCCTTACTGTATCCTGTTTACCTTCCCTCCTAGGCTCCGACACTTCAGGTACAAGGAGAAGCAAGTCGGGTATATGCAAAAATGTTAATGCATATACATTTTCGATGTGCGTGCCCAATAACAAATGCAAATTCTATGTAAAGAAAGAACTTGCATCCAAATCAAAATGAGTCTCTATATGGGACTTTTTAAATCCAAGTGATAGCCACAAGTTGTTTGCATTTGGCCATTACTGTATCTTGTGACCACCAACAATGCATATTTTTGCTCGCACCCCATACAGGTACAGAAAAAAATCTGCATTATGGCATCACTTGGAAATTAATTGTCACCTTTAACCACTTGCCTGGCATAGTCACATCAGATGCGACCATGCCTGCTGCAAGTGTTCTATCTGACCTGGTCGCATAGGATGCGACCAGTCAGTTAGAGAGTGTTAGCAGCAGCAACAAAGGGAAACTTCCCTCCGCTGCTGCACTCCCTGCACTCTCCTGTACTCTTCCCTGCCTCCCTGCACTCTCTCTCCCGTACTGATTGCTGTGCTGCCGATCACAGCTGATCGGTCAGCACGGCAGGACCCCTCCACCAGCAGCTGCAGACAATGCCAGCCGCTTGGGAGTGTAAATTAACCCTCCCAAGCAGCCGCTGGGGAGTGTAAAATAACCCTCCCAAGCCACCCCTTAAGATAGGGTTAAATTCATGTTCTTCACCTAATTCACTCATAAAAAAATTACAATTTCGGAGCGGTTTTATGATGAAATAAATCGTCAGTTAAGTGGTTAAGACACATCTACAAAAAGTTGACTTTTTAAATAACTCATTATGCACTTTTAATTATTTTTATTATATTTGGGTGATTACATTGGAAACATTTTAACTTTTTGTTAAATAGAATTTATTAAACCCAGTTTAAAGTGCAATTACTTTAACGACATTTCATTTTCTTACTAATTACAAAGTGGCAGCAGACATTTTTTTAGAGACAGATAGAACTAGCAGATTTATGATAGCACAGTTTAATATTGCAATTTTAGTTATTTCAATAAATGACAATATAATGTATGTTCATGCCAAAACCTTGCTTGATTAATATATTAATTAGCGATTTGGCAATATAAGTTTGAGGTGTAATTGCGATTACTGTGTAAGTTGCTTCCAGGTCATGGCTCTGATTGTTTGACCATTACTGGTTACTCATTTACAGTTGGTCTAATAGCGGTGATATTAACCCTCTCTGTACCCTATTTATAGATTAGAAATACTGCTTGGGCTAATAATTAGTTTAATCTTTCCATACACAAACTGATCCCCTGACCTAAATTGTAACAGCGTTGTTACACAATGGGCCTAATTCAGACCTGATCATAGCAGCAAATTTGTTCGCAGATGGGCAAAACCATGTGCACTGCAGGGGGGGCAGATATAACATGTGCAGAGAGAGTTAGATTTGGGTGGGTTATATTGGTTCTGTGCAGGGTAAATACTGGCTGCTTTATTTTTACACTGCAATTTAGATTTCAGTTTGAACTCCCCACACCCAAATCTAACTCTCTCTGCACATGTTATATCTGCCCCCCCTGCAGTGTACATGGTTTTGCCCATCTGCAAACAAAGTTGCTGCTATGATCAGGTCTGAATTAGGCCCAATGTCCTTTTATTTGATTACGTCAGATTGGAATAGTCTGTAGCTCGCTCTTCTGAGTATGGCTAGTGGCTGGAAATGGGTTGTGGGAGGGTAAAGACTAAAGTGAGTTCTGGAGTCTGTATACAGGATGTCTTGGGTTATTTTGACCCCTTGGGGCCTTGATGGAGTTCTAAAAAATTAAACACTTAGTTTGGCTTCCTATGTCATTTGTGGCACAGTTGCCTACCCTCCTGCTCAGTGATTAATCTACTGCTGTCCTGCATTATAAATCAAAACTTCCAGATTCTTGGGATTTTTCACTACAGCGCAACTCTGCCTGCTGGGGTGCCAATAAAGGGATTCTTTGCAAGGACAGTGATTTGCTTTAGTTGCTCAGGACCCCCTGCTGACAACTCTTATTAGCCCCCACTTGTGGAACCCCTGGCAGAAGAGACAGCATCCCATGATCACACAGTGTCTTATGGGTGCTGGACAGGGTCAGGTGTGCAGTAATCCATAGCGTCAGCTTCTATGACTTAGCAGTGCTGTTGGGTGATTCTCCAGGAAGTGAACATAAAGTCCCGTGCATCACACACTTTTTTAATTTTGTTTCCCTTTTAAACTGATTTGTTAAGAAATAGTTCTTATATGAAAACTTAATTGCTTAGTAGCAATGCCTTACCCTATAACTTAAAAAACCCACTAAAATCTTGATATTTTGGAGAAATATGTCATTTGAATTTGTGTAATTGTCCTGTGCATCACAGAGAATCGCCATATTGAGCTGTGACTAAGGGTACACATTTTTATTAGTAATCTTTAGTTAAACATATTTGTTTAATTAGAATATCTGGTGTCCATAATGATTTGAAGGATGCTATAATGCTATGGGAAAAGAGCATATCCAATAAATACAGGTAGGGCCTACAGGTTGCAGCGTTCACGGTAAAATAACATCTAATACACAAAAAAACATACTTATATGCTTAGGGTTGAAATCACACAAGGTCAAATTGCATTTGGATTTTATTGCATAGGCATCATATTTATCATGTATATTGTGCTGAGTGATAAGGAAAATAAATATCACAGATAATAGTTGCAAACAGAAATGTAGTATTGCAGGCAGCACTGTTAGCATCAATACTTGCTAAATTTCCCAAAATATAGTAATATCTCGCAACAAGCATTTAAGCATAGACACGCCTATATGTGGAGCTAGACACGTCCTTTGGGCAGAGTATGACACGCCCCCTTAATAGCGTGCAGCACATTCTACTATAATCTTCCTGAACCTAGTTTTCAAAAGTAGGAAAATATGGTTTATGGAAACCAGAGATTTCATTTGAGGAACTACTTGCACCAAATGTTTGGACATGTAAAAGCATCTACAGTTGTTGTGTCCTCATGGCGGATGTATAAATTGTCCATAGTCGGTAATCACATCAGGAATTTACTAGTGATGAGCGGGTTCGGTTTCTCGGAAACCGAACCCCCCCGAACTTCACCCTTTTTACACGGGTCCAAGCCATACTCGGATTCTCCCGTATGGCTCGGTTAACCCGAGCGCGCCCGAACGTCATCATCCCGCTGTCGGATTCTCGCGAGATTCGGATTCTATATAAGCAGCCGCGCGTCGCCGCCATTTTCACTCGTGCATTGGAAATGTTAGGGAGAGGACGTGGCTGGCGTCCTCTCCGTTATTGTTGAACTTGATTGTGCTTTATTGCTTAATTGTGGGGAGGACTGGGGAGCAGCTGTATAATATAGGAGGAGTACAGTGCAGAGTTTTGCTGATCAGTGACCACCAGTTTTATCCGTTCTCTGCCTGAAAAAAACGCTCCTTATCTGTGCTCAGTGTGCTGCATATATCTGTGCTCACACTGCTTAATTGTGGGGACTGGGGAGCAGCTGTATTATATAGCAGGAGTACAGTGCAGAGTTTTGCTGACAGTGACCACCAGTATACGTTGTCTGCCTGAAAAACACTTCATATCTGTGCTCAGTGTGCTGCTTTATTGTGGGGACTGGGGACCACCAGTATAATATTATATAGGAGGAGTACAGTGCAGAGTTTTGCTGACCAGTGACCACCAGTATATAATATATAGCATTACGGTACAGTAGGCCACTGCTGTACCTACCTCTGTCGTCAAGTATACTATCCATCTAGATTCTATACCTGTGGTGCATTTCAGTTGTGCAGTTTGCTGACACAGTGACCACCAGTATATATAGCAGTACGGTACGGAAGGCCACTGCTGTACCTACCTCTGTGTCGTCATTAAGTATACTATCCATCTACATTCTATACCTGTGGTGCATTTTAGTTTTGCAGTTTGCTGACACAGTGACCACCAGTATATATAGCAGTACGGTACGGAAGGCCACTGCTGTACCTACCTCTGTGTCGTCATTAAGTATACTATCCATCTACATTCTATACCTGTGGTGCATTTTAGTTTTGCAGTTTGCTGACACAGTGACCACCAGTATATATAGCAGTACGGTACGGAAGGCCACTGCTGTACCTACCTCTGTGTCGTCATTAAGTATACTATCCATCTACATTCTATACCTGTGGTGCATTTTAGTTTTGCAGTTTGCTGACACAGTGACCACCAGTATATATAGCAGTACGGTACGGAAGGCCACTGCTGTACCTACCTCTGTGTCGTCATTAAGTATACTATCCATCTACATTCTATACCTGTGGTGCATTTTAGTTTTGCAGTTTGCTGACACAGTGACCACCAGTATATATAGCAGTACGTTACGGAATGCCACTGCTGTACCTACCTCTGTGTCGTCATTAAGTATACTATCCATCTACATTCTATACCTGTGGTGCATTTTAGTTTTGCAGTTTGCTGACACAGTGACCACCAGTATACTATATATAGCAGTACGGTACGGAAGGCCACTGCTGTACCTACCTCTGTGTCGTCATTAAGTATACTATCCATCTACATTCTATACCTGTGGTGCATTTTAGTTTTGCAGTTTGCTGACACAGTGACCACCAGTATATATAGCAGTACGGTACGGAAGGCCACTGCTGTACCTACCTCTGTGTCGTCATTAAGTATACTATCCATCTACATTCTATACCTGTGGTGCATTTTAGTTTTGCAGTTTGCTGACACAGTGACCACCAGTATATATAGCAGTACGGTACGGAAGGCCACTGCTGTACCTACCTTTGTGTCATCATTAAGTATACTATCCATCTACATTCTATACCTGTGGTGCATTTTAGTTTTGCAGTTTGCTGACACAGTGACCACCAGTATATATAGCAGTATGGTACGGAAGGCCACTGCTGTACCTACCTCTGTGTCGTCATTAAGTATACTATCCATCTACATTCTATACCTGTGGTGCATTTTAGTTTTGCAGTTTGCTGACACAGTGACCACCAGTATATATAGCAGTACGTTACGGAATGCCACTGCTGTACCTACCTCTGTGTCGTCATGAAGTATACTATCCATCTACATTCTATACCTGTGGTGCATTTTAGTTTTGCAGTTTGCTGACACAGTGACCACCAGTATACTATATATAGCAGTACGGTACGGAAGGCCACTGCTGTACCTACCTCTGTGTCGTCATTAAGTATACTATCCATCTACATTCTATACATGTGGTGCATTTTAGTTTTGCAGTTTGCTGACACAGTGACCACCAGTATATATAGCAGTACGGTACGGAAGGCCACTGCTGTACCTACCTCTGTGTCGTCATTAAGTATACTATCCATCTACATTCTATACCTGTGGTGCATTTTAGTTTTACAGTTTGCTGACACAGTGACCACCAGTCTACTATATATAGCAGTACGGTACGGAAGGCCACTGCTGTACCTACCTCTGTGTCGTCATTAAGTATACTATCCATCTACATTCTATACATGTGGTGCATTTTAGTTTTGCAGTTTGCTGACACAGTGACCACCAGTATATATAGCAGTACGGTACGGAAGGCCACTGCTGTACCTACCTCTGTGTCATCATTAAGTATACTATCCATCTACATTCTATACCTGTGGTGCATTTTAGTTTTACAGTTTGCTGACACAGTGACCACCAGTCTACTATATATAGCAGTACGGTACGGAAGGCCACTGCTGTACCTACCTCTGTGTCGTCATTAAGTATACTATCCATCTACATTCTATACCTGTGGTGCATTTTAGTTGTGCGCAGTATATATAGTAGTAGGCCATTGCTATTGATACTGGCATATAATTCCACACATTAAAAAATGGAGAACAAAAATGTGGAGGTTAAAATAGGGAAAGATCAAGATCCACTTCCACCTCATGCTGAAGCTGTTGCCACTAGTCATGGCCGAGACGATGAAATGCCATCAACGTCGTCTGCCAAGGCCGATGCCCAATGTCATAGTAGAGAGCATGTAAAATCCAAAAAAACAAAAGTTCAGTAAAATGACCCAAAAATCAAAATTGAAAGCGTCTGATGAGAAGCGTAAACTTGCCAATATGCCATTTACGACACGGAGTGGCAAGGAACGGCTGAGTCCCTGGCCTATGTTCATGGCTAGTGGTTCAGATTCACATGAGGATGGAAGCACTCATCCTCTCGCTAGAAAAATGAAAAGACTTAAGCTGGCAAAAGCACAGCAAAGAACTGTGCGTTCTTCTAAATCACAAATCCCCAAGGAGAGTCCAATTGTGTCGGTTGCGATGCCTGACCTTCCCAACACTGGACGGGAAGAGCTTGCGCCTTCCACCATTTGCACGCCCCCTGCAAGTGCTGGAAGGAGCACCCACAGTCCAGTTCCTGATAGTCAAATTGAAGATGTCACTGTTGAAGTACACCAGGATGAGGATATGGGTGTTGCTGGCGCTGGGGAGGAAATTGACAAGGAGGATTCTGATGGTGAGGTGGTTTGTTTAAGTCAGGCACCCGGGGAGACACCTGTTGTCCGTGGGACGAATATGGCCATTGACATGCCTGGTCAAAATACAAAAAAAATCAGCTCTTCGGTGTGGAATTATTTCAACACAAATGCGGACAACAGGTGTCAAGTCGTGTGTTGCCTTTGTCAAGCTGTAATAAGTAGGGGTAAGGACGTTAACCACCTCGGAAAATCCTCCCTTATACGTCACCTGCAGCGCATTCATCATAAGTCAGTGACAAGTTCAAAAATTTTGGATGACAGCGGAAGCAGTCCACTGAACACTAAATCCCTTTCTCTTGTAACCAAGCTCCTGCAAACCACACCACCAACTCCCTCAGTGTCAATTTCCTCCTTACCCAGGAAAGCCAATAGTCCTGCAGGCCATGTCACTGGCAAGTCTGACGAGTCCTTTCCTGCCTGGGATTCCTCCGATTCATCCTTGAGTGTAACGCCTACTGCTGCTGGCGCTGCTGTTGTTGCTGCTGGGAGTCGATCATCATCCCAGAGGGGAAGTCGGAAGACCACTTGTACTACTTCCAGTAAGCAATTGACTGTCCAAAGCAGATAACTCAGGCCTTGGCAGCCTGGGCGGTGAGAAACGTGGTTCCGGTATCCACCATTAATTCAGAGGCAACTAGAGACTTGATTGAGGTACTGTATCCCCGGTACCAAATACCATCTAGGTTCCATTTCTCTAGGTAGGCGATACCGAAAATGTACACAGACGTCAGAAAAAGAGTCACCAGTGTCCTAAAAAATGCAGTTGTACCCAATGTCCACTTAACCACGGACATGTGGACAAGTGGAGCAGGGCAAACTCAGGACTATATGACTGTGACAGCCCACTGGGTAGATGTATTGCCTCCCGCAGCAAGAACAGCAGCGGCGGCACCAGTAGCAGCATCTCGCAAACGCCAACTCGTTCCTAGGCAGGCTACGCTTTGTATCACCGCTTTCCAGAAGAGGCACACAGCTGACAACCTCTTACGGAAACTGAGGAAGATCATCGCAGAATGGCTTACCCCAATTGGACTCTCCTGGGGATTTGTGACATCGGACAACGCCAGCAATATTGTGCGTGCATTACATCTGGGCAAATTCCAGCACGTCCCATGTTTTGCACATACATTGAATTTGGTGGTGCAGAATTATTTAAAAAACGACAGGGGCGTGCAAGAGATGCTGTCGGTGGCCCGAAGAATTGCGGGCCACTTTCGGCATTTAGCCACCGCGTACAGAAGACTGGAGCACCACCAAACACTCCTGAACCTGCCCTGCCATCATCTGAAGCAAGAGGTGGTAACGAGGTGGAATTCAACCCTCTATATGCTTCAGAGGATGGAGGAGCAGCAAAAGGCCATTCAAGCCTATACATCTGCCCACGATATAGGCAAAGGAGGGGGAATGCACCTGACTCAAGCGCAGTGGAGAATGATTTCAACGTTGTGCAAGGTTCTGCAACCCTTTGAACTTGCCACACGTGAAGTCAGTTCAGACACTGCCAGCCTGAGTCAGGTCATTCCCCTCATCAGGCTTTTGCAGAAGAAGCTGGAGACATTGAAGGAGGAGCTAAAACAGAGCGATTCCGCTAGGCATGTGGGACTTGTGGATGGAGCCCTTAATTCGCTTAACCAGGATTCACGGGTGGTCAATCTGTTGAAATCAGAGCACTACATTTTGGCCACCGTGCTCGATCCTAGATTTAAAACCTACGTTGTATCTCTCTTTCTGGCAGACACAAGTCTGCAGAGGTTGAAAGACCTGCTGGTGAGAAAATTGTCAAGTCAAGCGGAACGTGACCCGTCAACATCTCCTCCTTCACATTCTCCCACAACTGGGGGTGCGAGGAAAAGGCTAAGAATTCCGAGTCCACCCGCTGGCGGTGATGCAGGGCAGTCTGGAGCGAGTGCTGACATCTGGTCCAGGCTGAAGGACCTGCCAACGATTACTGACATGTCGTCTACTGTCACTGCATATGATTCTCTCACTATTGAAAGAATGGTGGAGGATTATATGAGTGACCGCATCCAAGTAGGCACGTCAGACAGTCCGTACGTATACTGGCAGGAAAAAGAGGCAATTTGGAGGCCCTTGCACAAACTGGCTGTATTCTACCTAAGTTGCCCTCCCTCCAGTGTGTACTCCGAAAGAGTGTTTAGTGCAGCCGCTCACCTTGTCAGCAATCGGCGTACGAGGTTACTTCCAGAAAATGTGGAGAAGATGATGTTCATCAAAATGAATTATAATCAATTCCTCCGTGGAGACATTCACCAGCAATTGCCTCCAGAAAGTACACAGGGATCTGAGATGGTGGATTCCAGTGAGGACGAATTAATAATCTGTGAGGAGGGGGATGTACACAGTGAAAGGGGTGAGGAATCGGAGGATGATGATGAGGAGGACATCTTGCCTCTGTAGAGCCAGTTTGTGCAAGGAGAGATTGATTGCTACTTTTTTTGGTGGGGGCCCAAACCAACCAGTCATTTCAGTCACAGTTGTGTGGCAGACCCTGTCGCTGAAATGATGGGTTCGTTAAAGTGTGCATGTCCTGTTTATACAACATAAGGGTGGGTGGGAGGGCCCAAGGACAATTCCATCTTGCACCTCTTTTTTCTTTCATTTTTCTTTGCATGTGCTGTTTGGGGACAATTTTTTTGAAGTGTCATCCTGTCTGACACTGCAGTGCCACTCCTAGATGGGCCAGGTGTTTGTGTCGGCCACTTGTGTCGCTTAGCTTAGTCACACAGCGACCTTGGTGCGCCTCTTTTTTTCTTTGCATCATGTGCTGTTTGGGGACAATTTTTTTGAAGTGCCATCCTGTCTGACACTGCAGTGCCACTCCTAGATGGGCCAGGTGTTTGTGTCGGCCACTTGTGTTGCTTAGCTTAGTCACACAGCGACCTTGGTGCGCCTCTTTTTTTCTTTGCATCATGTGCTGTTTGGGGACTATTTTTTTGAAGTGCCATCCTGTCTGACACTGCAGTGCCACTCCTAGATGGGCCAGGTGTTTGTGTCGGCCACTTGGGTCGCTTAGCTTAGTCACACAGTTACCTCATTGTGCCTCTTTTTTTCTGTGCATCATGTGCTGTTTGGGGACTATTTTTTTGAAGTGCCATCCTGTCTGACACTGCAGTGCCACTCCTAGATGGGCCAGGTGTTTGTGTCGGGCACTTGGGTCGCTTAGCTTAGTCACACAGCTACCTCAATGCGCCTCTTTTTTTCTTTGCATCATGTGCTGTTTGGGGACTATTTTTTTGAAGTGCCATCCTGTCTGACACTGCAGTGCCACTCCTAGATGGGCCAGGTGTTTGTGTCGGCCACTTGTGTCGCTTAGCTTAGTCACACAGCAACCTTGGTGTGCCTCTTTTTTTCTTTGCATCATGTGCTGTTTGGGGACAATTTTTTTGAAGTGCCATCCTGCCTGACACTGCAGTGCCACTGCTAGATGGGCCACGTGATTGTGTCGGCCACTTGTGTCGCTTAGCTTAGCCATCCAGCGACCTCGTTGCAAATTTTAGGACTAAAAATAATATTGTGAGGTGTGAGGTGTTCAGAATAGACTGAAAATGAGTGTAAATTATGGTTATTGAGGTTAATAATACTATGGGATCAAAATGACCCCCAAATTCTATGATTTAAGCTGTTTTTTAGGGTTTTTTGAAAAAAACACCCGAATCCAAAACACACCCGAATCCGACAAAAAAATTTCGGTGAGGTTTTGCCAAAACGCGTCCGAATCCAAAACACGGCCGCGGAACCGAATCCAAAACCAAAACACAAAACCCGAAAAATGTCCGGTGCACATCACTAGAATTTACCAGAAAATAACCAACAACACTATTTTATGGTGTATTGTCTTATTTACGAAGAAGGTGGCTCATTATTACTAACACAGTGCTGCTTTAATTGTAATTGTGCCAAGAAACTGTTGTCAACTTACTCCTCACATTAGGAATTTCCATAAGTATCTGTGATTTGTGCTTCAGTCAGTCAATATGAGAAGCAAAAACCTTTCAAGATAAGGCCAATTTTATGCGTCCATAGGGGGTCATTCCGAGTTGTTCGCTCGCAAGCTGCTTTTAGCAGCTTTGCACACGCTAAGCCGCCGCCTACTGGGAGTGAATCTTAGCATATTAAAATTGCGAACGAAAGATTAGCAGAATTGCGAATAGACACTTCTTAGCAGTTTCTGAGTAGCTCGAGACTTACTCGGCAACTGCGATCAGTTCAGTGCTTGTCGTTCCTGGTTTGACGTCACAAACACACCCAGCGTTCGCCCAGACACTCCCCCGTTTCTCCAGCCACTCCCGCGTTTTCCCCAGAAACGGTAGCGTTTTTTCACACACTCCCATAAAACGGCCTGTTTCCGCCCAGAAACACCCACTTCCTGTTCTGAAAGTAAATGTATCTTTTCATCGTCATTTATTTTAAATCACATGTTTCTTAGGTCATGGGTTCTAAACCTGGGAATGACCCTTGTAAAATGTGTATCTATAATAAAGAGGGTGTGACTTGTAAGGTGCAGGGAGGAAGAGATAGCGGCGGCTATTAATTAACTTAATTGAATGGTATCGCTGAACACACGGAATAGGAGGAGAGGTGCCCCCCTATAGAGCAAAAGCCCGGCGGCAGCCGACTCCATTGCCTCCCACAGTGACGCCTCTGGCCCTCTTTCAGCTTCAGTTCCAGTTTAACTATTTTAGCAAAACTGCAACTGGCTACGATCGCATGCTGGTGGCCGCCCGGCACAGGGCAAGGCCATCCAACATGCAAATACAGTACAATGAATTTGCGATCGCACCGCTGATCTGTGGATGCCCCCCGCCTCCGCAGCCAGGTTGTGAAAGCAGGCATAGGTCGGCCATTTTCCGGGTTGCATCAGCTGCGTGTGATGTCATGCAGCCACCCTGGACCCACCCCTGTTTCCGATGGCACACCCATCGAACGCCGCGTCACTGCCCCTGCAACGTTGCATTGCCGCCTCATACCGCCCCGGGAGCGCATTTACCTGTCACACAACTGAGATGCGATCGCATCTACCTGCCAGCATGCGCATTGCGGGTCCTGCGCATGCTCACTGCAGTGGACTGTGGGGAGATGCTATTGCATCTCAGTAGCATTGACTAAAGAAGAGGGTGTGTCCCTTATATGCACACTATGTAGCTGCCAGACAGAAAAGGACCTTAAAGGAGTGATCCTTCAACACCCCCAAATGGTAAGCATAAATAGTAACTAAAGGTATTTTCAGTGTCAGCGCTAATTAGAAGGAAAAGAACAAATGAATATGTGTAATACATCCCTTCAGTCTTAAAACCAAGTCGTTGAGGAGTCAGTATCAGCACGTCTTGCTCCTCTCACCACTAGCAGGGTGATCTGTGTGCGATATCTTCCACAGGTAGACATGCAATAAGAAAGTGGAAAAATCGCATAGTGTAATATAATTTAATTTACACAAACACAGATGATCACAAATAAATCTTAAAACACATTTGAGCACTCAAAATAATTCCTGGGATCAGTTAGTGGCAGAAATGAATCAAATTACCAAAGGATAAAGAACTGACAACGGTCAGTTCATAAACAAGCATGAGTGTTGGTGTTTCACCAGTATGCGATCCGGATACGCCTCTTGGATCTCTGCTCTCCCTGGCAAGGATTCTTCACATGCCACTGCTGGTTCCCCACCGACTCGTTTCCACCCCTTCTGGGGTCTTTGTCAAGGTAATGAGTGCTCTCCTTTTGTCCCACTTGTACTGTTAAATCAGTTCTGCCCAATCCTTGCTCTCCGTCCCGCTTTCCATTAGTTGTTTCAGCTGTGTGTCTCTTTCGACCAATCCTGTGATGGTTCACGAGCCACATGTCCCGTGGGCTTCCCTGGTAACCTTGGTAACCAGCAGACAGAAGCCGCAGAGTGAATACCAACCAGCGGTCTCACTGCCTCCAGCTCCAATACGTCACATCCTGTTTAGGTATCGTTCCCATGGCGACCCGCTCCGATACATCATATCCTGTTAGTATCTGGTTTCTCTGGCAACACTAGTACGCTTCTCCTATATACAAGTTGAAACCCCTCCTCTCACATTATCTCCATTGTTAAAACACCAAAACAAAACCACACAGCTTTGACTGTCTAACCACTAATGATTTCAACTGTCAAACCTGTGTAACAATCAAGCGCACTAAAACTAACTCCTTAGATGGGTACCAATTTTAAATGATATATTTGCAGCTCCCAATAGAGTATTCTACCTTACTCCAAACTTGAACACTAAAAACATATACCATATAAGAATATGTATATTACAAGGAAGCGCATATATATAATCTATTTGATTAAAAATTGTAAATATTTTTTATTTAGTATTCAATTTTCTTAATAATGCATGACATAATAAAACCTTAAAACACACCAAATCTGCAGTGCAAAGAAGTCCAGAAACTGTGACTATTACCGTCCAGATAACCATATACCGCTGGAGCTCCAATAAGGATTTTCTTTAAGCACACTAAGTGCTATTTTTGTAACTCCCCGGTGAAAAGCTGGTTATTTTAAAGTGATATCCGTTGTTACTTTGTATCCACTAGCCAGAACAATATACTTTGTAGGAACTGCAAATGTTCACAATGTGCCTGCCGCACAGCAGCTAGTGTCCCCTTTCTCACCCCACCGCCAATGATTATTGCTCACCACAGCCGTACGTTGAAGCCTCAGTGCGGCTAGATCTTAAATGGTTAGTACCGAAGTTCTCTGGCGGGAGCGGCGGTAACAGCAGCGTCCACGGGGGAAGGGTGCACACTTTCAAAGTTGGTTTTAAATGATTCTTCCAAAGTGTTCTCTGGCATAGAGGGATTCTGGACAGCCTGCCGGTGTTTAAAATGGATCCTTAACGCGTTTCTCCGTGCTTCCAATCTCACGGTTTCATCAGAAGGTATTGAGGTGCATTAGATTGTCCGTATTTAAATACCAGGTACCCAATCAATGGAGAGCATTAATTAATTAAACTTTTACAGGTGTGTTGATCTTCTAAACCTGTGTTATCATCTCTCATTAGTTCACACATTAAAAACTATAATAAACTATAACATAAGGCAACAACCTACTTATATTCATTATACAAATATAGAGAACCATTTCGTTTATAGTATATATTCCGTATTATTCATTTATTTATTTGCACAAGAGACATAGGAGTTAATTTTCATTTTAAATCTTTTTAGATGATAACTATCCTTTCTTATAGCTCAAAATAATGTGCAGCCGTGTGGCTCAAGAGGCTGAGGCCTCCACCTGCAACCGGGCAGACCCGGGTTCGAATCACCCTCAGAGCACAGGAAAAAAGATTTTCAATTTATTTCATATTCATTAGATATTTATTTTATATATTAATTATACTTACTAGAATTATCAAAACCAGACGTAACTTGATTCTAAGAAATATCTCGAATATATACACACTTTCTTAACACGATTGTATTTCGTATCTCATATAGATGTAATAATTTTGATTTATTAATACATATAAAAATCTTTATATAAACATAATTGTCACTAAACATATTATTCGGAAGAGAATCAGGCTTATCATACAATAACATAGTCTTATATGATTAATAAATCCCTCAGATATTTATAGTATAAGCCCTTTATAATTTTGATCTATATATACACATACCATATATTCATTTTAGCTTTCCCACATTTTTTGTGTGTGTGTATATATATATAGCACTCTCTCTCTCATGCTCTTAAATGTTATTTTTATTTTTAATCCTTCAGAGAGTATAGACCCAATAATGTTCCCCAGGGGTCTCTTTCTTTATACATTATGCAGTCATATGTCATATTGCTCATTGGGATGTCCTATATATTATTCATCTCAATTGAATCATTCAAACCATTCGGAAACAATGTACCCAGGGAGAAGATCCAAAACGCTTCGCGTTTACATAGAAGATTGAATCTATCCCCCCCTCTTGTTGTACTTTTAACATGTTCCACTCCTTGTATCCTGATCCCTGAAACATTACTATGATGTTTATACTTCACATGTCGCACTAAACTGTGTGTACTAACCCCCCGTCTTATATTGTTTTTATGTTCTAAGCATCTAATGTGTAACATTCTAGTCGTACGGCCTACGTATTGTATGCCACATACACACGTAATTACATATATAACATATGTGGTACGGCAGTTAATATGTTGTTGTATATCAAACGTGGTCCCATTTGAATAGGATGTAATGGTTGTGCTTTTATCTAACATAGTGCTACATGTGGAGCATCCTAGTTTTCTGCATCTATAGTTCCCCTTTTCCGTATGGAGCTTCTGTAGCCATGTACTTTTGTTATTAGGACCATTTTTTATAGATTCATAGTGACTAGGTGCCAAAAAGTTTTTCAAACTCGAAGCCTTTTTAAAGATAACTTGTGGTTTATCTATTAATTCTTTTGATAGGATCTTATCAGTTTTTAAAATAGGATAATTCTTCTGAATAATACGTTTGATCTCTTTTGAACAAGCATTATATTTTGTTATGAATCTAGGTTGACCATCATTAATGGAATCTTTTACATCTTCTTTCTTTTTATAAGTAAGAAGGGACTCTCTATCACATTTCAAAGCCTCATCAAACGCATGTTCTATGATATCTAAAGGGTAATTCTTTTCTTTAAATGCTTGCGTTAATTCTAAAGCTTGAATTTCAAATTGTTCAATTGTTGAACAATTTCTACGGAGTCTAAGGTACTGGCTTTTTGGTATATTATTGAGCCAGGGGCGGTGGTGACAACTATGATAATTTAAGAAATTATTAGTATCAACCTCTTTTTTAAAAGTAGAGGTATCGATATAATTATTTTCTATTCTGAGGGCGATATCCAAGAAAGTTATTGAAGATTTGTGTACTGTGCTCGTGAAGGATAACCCAAATTCATTATTATTAAGATATGTCAAGAATTCCTCTATCTGATGCACATCCCCATCCCAGATAAAAAACATGTCATCAATATATCTTCCATATAGCACCAGGTTCGCCCCGAATGGACCACCCCAGACATACTTGTCTTCTAGGTGACCCATATAGATGTTAGCTAAACTCGGGGCGAACCTAGTGCCCATTGCCACACCCAATATCTGTAAGTAAAATTTGGTATTAAATGTGAAATAATTGTGAGTCATAATAAATTTGACCGCCTCCAAAATAAACCGTCTTTTGACTATATCCAATGATTTATCCATGCTTAATGTGATTTCAAGTGCCTCAAGCCCCAATTTGTGGGGTATATTGGAGTACAATGACTCCACATCACAAGTCATAAATAGATAACTATTTTTCCATTTTATATCTTTAATTAGATTAATAAAGTGGGTGGAATCTCTAATATATGATCTGAGACTTATAACATGTGGCTGTAAATAATAATCAACAAAGGCAGATAAATTTGAAGTGAGGGACCCTACACCAGATATTATGGGACGCCCAGGAGGTGCATGCAGTGACTTGTGAATTTTTGGGAGGTGATAATATGTGGGAATAACTGGGTGTGTAATAAATAAGAAAAAATACTCAGACTTGGATATCGCCCCCTCATCTAGCGCCACATCCAGGAACTCTTTTAGTTCTTTCTGATATCTGGAGGTGGGGTCAGATTCAAGTGTTTTATAGAACAATGTACTATTCAATTGTCTATAAGCCTCCTTCAAATAATCCTCAGTGTTTTGTACCACCGTCCCCCCGCCTTTATCTGCAACCCTAATAGTAAGTGATTTATCTTTAGTTAGACTATTCATGGCCCTTCTCTCTTGGGAATGTAAATTATCTCGCTTTTTCATTAATGTCTTTGAATTTTGACATAGTGATCTCATGTCATTTAAAGTTATATTAAAAAAGGTCTCAATTCCCCCACTAAGTTGATTAGTGGGATAGAATTCTGATTTCTTTTTAAAGGGGCCTTTCTTATTCTTATCAGCCTCATACAAAGGTATCTCACTAGTCTGACTGTTGTTTTCTTGTTTTAATTCAATAAGAATATTTAAAGGCAATAAATCCGCATCATCCAAAATTATAGGATATCCCTCTTCGCCTTGTTTTTTCAAACATTTAGTAGCGAAGTAGCGTTTTCTACATAAATCTCGAGTATATCGATTAAGCTCTACATAGAGTCCGAATAAATCAGGTTTTTGTGATGGTGCGAATTTAAGACCCTTAGCAATTAGTGCCTTTTCACTTTCACTAAGTACACGTGAAGAAAGATTAAATAGACCTTTATTTCTTAGTTTTTCCTTGCGCTTTTTGATAGATTCCCTTCTTCCTCCTCTTCTTCCTCTGTATCTAGCTCTTTTCTTTTGGGAGAATTGGTTTGTAAGACCTGATATCTGTTCTTGTTTTTCCATATTGGATACAGTCTCTGGTCTAAAAAAGATGTGGAAGTATCTTCCATATGTGGTTCGGTGTTCCTAGGAGTAGTTTTTGGTCTAGCTCCTTGTGTGTATGCCCTTGTCCTATTGTCTGGACTTCTTTTGTGTTTATTATACTGTTGAGATATTTGTCCAGACTCACGTACATATTCTCTCCTTTGTTCTTTCTGCGGAACTGTATTATGATGGAATCGTTCTTTTTCTCTATATGTAATTCTATCCCTAGAGGGAATTTGTTGTCTGTTGTTTCTCGATCTACTGGTAGATCTAAAACTTTCCGAATTTATTCTATGTCTCCTATTATAGGATCTCACTTGGCCCTGTTTGTAGTCTCCTTGATCCCTTGATAATTTTTTATTTTTATTTGTAATAATAGTCTGTTCGAACTCCTCGACTTTACCATTAACGATACGATCAAAGTTCCTAAAGTCAGTTCTAACTTCAAATGGTTGCAATAATTTTTGTATATTTTCGATTTCTATAGAGATGGCCTTAACTTTGTCATCTCTATATGAAATTAATAACTCCATAAGTGCAAAGGAACATGTATCAAGTATATTATTCCATTTTTCGGTTAATTTGTCATCCTCTTTAAATGAGCATGACTTGAATATCCTTAACCCTCTGGGTATCATCTTTTCTTTTACATATCTCGTCAATAGCATTTTATCTAACCAGTGCCGAGTTTCGGCCTTTAGTAGATTTTCTAATCTGCTGAATAATTGATGCATATCCAGGGGGTTAATTTGATCATCCTCTCCCACATTTTCTTTATTTATTAATTCATTCAAAATCAAGTTACGTCTGGTATTTCTCTCTCCTATGTCTCTACGTGTTGCCATAATAACAAGTGCTGCTCAAAACTTAGTAGAAAAAACACCAAAACAAAACCACACAGCTTTGACTGTCTAACCACTAATGATTTCAACTGTCAAACCTGTGTAACAATCAAGCGCACTAAAACTAACTCCTTAGATGGGTACCAATTTTAAATGATATATTTGCAGCTCCCAATAGAGTATTCTACCTTACTCCAAACTTGAACACTAAAAACATATACCATATAAGAATATGTATATTTTAGAAGATCAACACACCTGTAAAAGTTTAATTAATTAATGCTCTCCATTGATTGGGTACCTGGTATTTAAATACGGACAATCTAATGCACCTCAATACCTTCTGATGAAACCGTGAGATTGGAAGCACGGAGAAACGCGTTAAGGATCCATTTTAAACACCGGCAGGCTGTCCAGAATCCCTCTATGCCAGAGAACACTTTGGAAGAATCATTTAAAACCAACTTTGAAAGTGTGCACCCTTCCCCCGTGGACGCTGCTGTTACCGCCGCTCCCGCCAGAGAACTTCGGTACTAACCATTTAAGATCTAGCCGCACTGAGGCTTCAACGTACGGCTGTGGTGAGCAATAATCATTGGCGGTGGGGTGAGAAAGGGGACACTAGCTGCTGTGCGGCAGGCACATTGTGAACATTTGCAGTTCCTACAAAGTATATTGTTCTGGCTAGTGGATACAAAGTAACAACGGATATCACTTTAAAATAACCAGCTTTTCACCGGGGAGTTACAAAAATAGCACTTAGTGTGCTTAAAGAAAATCCTTATTGGAGCTCCAGCGGTATATGGTTATCTGGACGGTAATAGTCACAGTTTCTGGACTTCTTTGCACTGCAGATTTGGTGTGTTTTAAGGTTTTATTATGTCATGCATTATTAAGAAAATTGAATACTAAATAAAAAATATTTACAATTTTTAATCAAATAGATTATATATATGCGCTTCCTTGTAATATACATATTCTTATATGGTATATGTTTTTAGTATCTCCATTGTTAGTCTGGTTGGCTAAGTAACCCAAATAAAGAGCATTGAAGGCATTAATATTAAGTGGACGGTCTCAAGACCAAACGTGCATGTTCACCATATTACTTCAGATTAAACATTCTGGCCAGTTACATAATACACTTTTGAAGAATGACCTCAAGAAAAATTGAAACAATACATATTAGAATTTTAATACATAGGGGTATATTCAATAAGAGTCGGATCCATTCTGACATGCAGTTGTCGGAATGGGTAATGGACTGCCAAATCCGACTGTCGGATTTGACCGTACACAGGGTTCTGTCAGCGGCTGCAGATGTGCTGACAGCAGCGGCCAGGGGAGCAGAGATCGGCGCCCATGAGCGGGAGGGGCTGGCTGCGGGGGACAAGTGTGGAGCGGCGGGGGGAGGCTCTGCAGGGAGAGATCTCTGCTCCCCACTGCCCGCAGTATCGCTCCTCTCCTCACCTCAATCCGACTTGTTTTCAAGTCAGATTGAGTTTGTCAGAAAGGGGCCAAAACCTGTCGGATTTAGCCCCATTTCTGACAGAAGCACGTGGATCGGCGTCTATTCCACTGATCCACGTGTTTTCAGCCTCTATTGAATAGGTCGGAACCACTTCCGACCTATTTCTGTTGAAAGCTGCCGTCTTTCCGACAAGACAGCAGCTTCCGACAGTTATTGAATACACCCCATAATCGGGGCATCCAAATGTTTGAAAAGTCAGTTGGGTGTCTGTTTTTTCCTGTCTATTAGATAGGGAAAACAGACACCTAACTGACTTTTCAAACATTTGAATGCCCCCCCAGTATGTGAAAATCACAATATAAAACATTAAAAAGATACAAATTTAATGAATAAAAAAACTGTTGTAAAGACCCAGAGGTTAAAATTATAAAAACCATTTCAGTCTAAATTCAAACCATTTGGTTTAAGAGTTTTTAGTTCATATATAAGTTTCATCTCTGCTTTGGTTAGCTGTGATTTTAAATCCCTTTGGCGACAATGTTCTTCAATTAATTTAATGCCCACAAACTGCTTAACATGCTCTGTGCAGGGCCGAAACTAGGATTTTTGTCACCCGGGGCAAGGTAGTCATTTGACACCCCCCCCCCCCCCCCCCCAAAAAAAAAAAAAAAAGGTTTTTTTTTTTTTACAATAAAAAACAAAACAAAAAAAAAAAACAATTTAAAATAAATAAATAAAATTATTATATATATTATATGGAGATGACCTCACCGCAGGAGCCCCAGACACCGCAGTGCATCGTCAGAAGGGTGAGTATACATGAATTACTACTTATTACAGCTATACATCGCATCGAAGCGATGCGATGTATAGTGATAAGTAGCAATACTGTTTTCGTTTTCTGTATGAATAGACCTGTAAGCCAGGCATGTCAAACTCAAAATCCCAACTGGGCCGAATAATCAAGGTTTAAGGGGTCTATTCATGAAGCAGTGAAAAGTATGGAGAAGTGAGCCAGTGGAGAAGTTGCCCACGGCAACCAATCAGCATTGAAGTAACATTTATAATTTGCATACTATACAATTGTACGAAGCAGCTGATTGGTAGCCATGGGCAAATTCTCCACAGGTTCACTTCTCCACTCTTTTCACTGCTATATAAATAGACCCCTAAGTCTGGTGTGGGCCGCAAGAAAAAGAGGCTTATATGCAATTTCCAAAGATTTTTTTTCAAATCCAACAACAACGTATAATCAAACAGATGTCAAGTATCGTGAAGAAAACATTTACTTTAAAACCTGTATCAATATAGGCAACTTGTAGCAAATGTTGGCAAGCAAACGTTTGTGTTACCTGTGCAGTCCCAATCATTTCGGAATGCTGGCTCCCATGGCCTGCTTGGCGTGTTGCTAACAACCTGCACCTGGGGGGTATCTAGGATCCGCCACTGTCAGGTTACAGCAGATTTTCATTGCAATCAAAAGTTTAGTCAGACATAAAGCCAGAAGCATCTTCAGAACTACAATTATATTGTTTCCAATGTGGCACCTAGTTGTGATGATAGTTCATAAGGAGACATGCTAAGACAGTGACTAGGGTGTAATAAATTTAATGAGAGAGAAATCCCTGTCTTTGCATAGCATAGTTGCACCTGTGAGAGCTGGCATGGGGGTGTGCTGTACTCCAGTGGCCACTGCACCTCACAGACGTCACTGCCTGTGTCACTTACCCCCTCTCTCACAGACAGGCCAGCACTAATGAGCCCTGGCTGCACTTGCAGCAGTGAGTGTGCTGTGGTTGCACTCGTGAATGCGATGTGATGTCACTGGCTGCCTCCTGTGTATAGGCTGCAGTGAGTGGGACGGCTGTGTGCAGGGACTTTCCACTCCACTCACTGTCATCATCACCACGCACACACAGTCCCGGGCCGGTGACTGCCTCGCACGCTCCTCCCAGCTGCAGCAGCAGCTTTCCTAATAGGCAGCACCGCGACATCTGTGCACAGTGTAGCCTGTCCCGCCGTCCGCACTGGCCGGAGTCACATATATATATTCCACGGGGTTTCGTGGAATGACGCGTTTGCGCCGTGACGTCACAACGCAATCGCGTCATTCCACGAAACCCCGCCCTCCCGAGCTGGGCACTCGGGAGGAGGGAGAAGGGGGTTTACAAAGAAGTGCCGCGGCGGGTGTTAGGGGGTCTCGGCGCCCCCTCCAATCCGGCACCCAGGTCGCCTGCCCCCCTAGCCCCCCCTAGTTTCGGCCCTGCTCTGTGCTACAGTTATGTTTTAGTTTAAAATGATTGGACAGCGAGTGCGTATCCATCCCCTTTTTAATATTACGGAGATGTTCTACCATACGTATCTTAAAAGGTCTAGTGGTCCGGCCCACATAAAATAAGTTACAGGAACTGTCAATTAGATACACTATGTTCCTGCTATTACAGGTTATAAATTCATCAACCTTGTATTGTTCCCCATTGATACTAAGTTGTTCAACCTTTCTGTGGTCACTTTTGATGTTTCTGCATCCTATACAAGTGCCACAACGGTGGAACCCTTTTGTGTGGATGCTTCTTTCAACTTGTATAGCGGGATGCATACTCCTTACTAGTTTGTTCCCTATATTCGGGGCTATTTTATATATAGATACCGGTTTATTAGGGATAATCTGTCCTAAAATTGGGTCCTTTTTCAGGATCCCCCAATGTATACAAAAAGAAGACCTCTCCACAATTTTGTGTTGTGCAGTGTATCCTGTAATGAATGCCCACTCAAATCTATCTGATTTAGATCTAACATTTTCAGCTGCTTTTTTGTCTTCAAGTAAAATGTTTCTTTCTATTGAATCAACATTCATCCCTGCCTTATTGATTAACTTGAATGAATACCCACTTCTATTAAACTTCATCACCATCTGGTCTGCTTGTTGTTGGTATCTATCATTGTCCGTGCAGTTACGTTTTAATCATTTTAGCTGTCCATCTGGTATAGAGTCCAACCAGTTGCTGTGATGACACCTATTAGAATTAATATAAGTATGGGAATCAGTTGGTTTAGTATATGTTTTGGACTTCAATAATCCCTCTTCCACATAAATTGTGATATCTAAACAATTAATCGAAATTGCACTAATCAAAAAAAAGTTAGTTGAATATTCAGTGTATTGGTATTTAGATGACTACAGAAATCTTTAAGTAGGTCGGGACCTCCCTTCCAGAGGAATAGGACGTCGTCTATATAACGAGTCAAGAACACCAGGTTTGCTCCATATGGATTGTTGATGCAGACCAAATCAAGCTCCCACTGACCCATGAAGATATTAGCATAACTTGGCGTGAACCTTGTGCCCATAGGCATCCCACCCTTCTGTAGAAAAAATATCCGCCAACCATAAAATAATTATTATTAAGGATGAACATAATACCTTCAATTAGAAATTCTTGAATACCTATCTCTATGTTGCTCCCTTCTAAGTACTTAGTACTGCTTGATACTCAATTATAGTATAGAGGGATTTTACATCCGCTGCTACTAACAATAACCCGTCCTCCCAAGGGACCGTGGATAGGATCTTAAGTAAGTCTTTAGTATCTAAGATGGGACTTATTATTTAGCACAAGCGGCTGTAAATAATGGTCTGTGAATTCTGAGAGGTTAACCGTTATGGAACTAATACCCAATACTACAGGCCTACCTGGTGGCTGAGCTGGAACTTTATGTACTTTAGGAAGTACGTAAATTACCGGTATGTTAGGTTCAGGGTTCCAAAAGAATTTAAATTTCCTTTATTATAAAATTCCCTTTTAATGATAGCTCTCAATTCAATTGTGGAGTTCTGTCATGATTTTCTTCGTTGAGTCACCCCTCAGTTTCTGGTAGGTGAATGCATTGTTAAGTTGCCTTAAGACTTCATTTTCGTACCAGCTTTTATCTATTATTACCACACCCCCGCCTTTATTGGCGGGTTTGATCACTGTCTCTGTATTAGTTTTAAATCCTGTAGGGCATTACGCTCTTTAAAGGTTAAATGAAACTTTACTCCAGTGTTTTCTATCTGTTTAATATCATCATGTACCAAAGTATAGAACTTATCAATAAAACTGCCCTTCAAATATGAGCGATGAAAAATGGACTTTGGTCTGAATGGGGTTGCATTGACAGGATCTATTACGTCTTTGACATTTTCTTTCATTAAAAATAATTTTTTATGCATAATTTTCTTATGTATTTATTAATATCTTCAAACATAGAAAAATTGTTAATTATGGCAGTTGGGGCATACTTAAGTCCCTTTTCCAATACTTTAGTCTCTGTATCAGTTAGAGTATAGGAACTAATATTTAACATTTTTACTTTCACCAACTGAGTTTCAGTAGTTACACTGATCACTTGTTTCTTATCTTTTTTTTCCATTCCTTGTTCTTATTTTTTAATTTTCTCTTTTTTTCTTCTATCCAATCTTTTCATGACTCCACCCTTTTCCCCCCATTTAGTTTTATTCCTGTTTATGCCTGGAGACTTCTATCTGTGGGGAAATTTCCTGTCCATCCTTTCTAAAAAAGGAGATCTTTCTGGCACGTCCCCAAGTGGTGCATATCTGTTTCTATAGTTGTCAAAGGATTGATGGGAATCATAATCATCAAACCTGGTCCTATACAGCCTCTCATTTTTCCAGGTAGTTCTATCCCTTAATGTGACCTCTCACCCCTTTCTCTGTTATTTTCTTTATTCCTGGGGGCATTTCTATATGTAAATCTCTCATTATAGATTGTCCTCCCATTGTCACGATTATTAGTTGGAATCATCTGTCTAGGTCTCCTACTTAAAGTGTTCCAATCTGGGTTTGGGGTTCTAATATCTTCAGGTCTATCCTTATGGTTTCTATTCTGTTGTCTATTTGGGATTCGGGGTAACCGAATGGGAGTATCCTGATTTGATCTTGGACTGTCATGGTAATCAGTGGGTTCTTCCTGTCTCATTCTTTTTTTTATCTCTGATAAATTTCCAAACCTTTTTCATTCCTTTTGATACTTTGTTCAATCCTACTTTCAAGTTTCCTTCTAATCATTTAAGTCTACAAAGGGGGCTGTGAGAGCTCTATAAATAATGATCTCTTCATCTAGTTTTGCTAGTTCTCTTTTCCTTTCTTCAATAATAACGCCCATCAAAGAAAACGAGCAATCCTTGATGATTCTTTTCCAATCTTCCCTAAAGTGTTCAGATGCTGTCTCGAAGGTGGCTTTTTTATGGATTTGTAGGCCCCTAGGTATTATATGATTAGCAATATATTTCGGGAGAGTCACAGTTTCCCACCAGATTCTGTTCTCTTTTAACAACGTTTTTTAAAAATTTTTCATGAACTCTCTAAGAGCTTTCGTCAAGGAGCTCAATAATTTCACCTTCATTCTTAAATAGGCTCTCTAGGACAGATCTCTTATGTTCTCTGTTTTTAAACATTTTGCAGCACACCAGAACACACAGAAAAAGGAAAACAATCAAATAACTAAAGAAGAAGAGGGTGTGTCCATTATATGTGCACTATATAACTGCCAGACAGAAAAGGACCTTAAAGGAGTGATCTTTCAACAGCCCTAAATGGTAAGCATAAATAGTAAATAAAGGTATTTTCAGTGTCAGCGCTAATTAGAAGGAAAAGAACAAATTAATATGTGTAATACATCCCTTCAGTCTTAAAACCAAGTCGTTGAGGATTAAGTATAGCACTTCTTGCTCCTCTCACCACTAGCAGCATAATCTGTGTGTGATATCTTCCACAGGTAGACATGCAATAAGAAAGTGGAAAAATTGCATAGTGTAATATAATTTAATTTTCACAAACACAGATGATCACAAATAAATCTTAAAACACATTTGAGAACTCAAAATAATTTCATCACAGGATACACTGCACAACACAAAATTGTGGAGAGGTCTTTTTATAAAGATTGGGGGATCCTGAAAAAGGACCCCATTTTAGGACAGATTATCCCTGATAAACCGGTATTTATATATAAAATAGCCTCGAATATAGGGAACAAACTAGTAAGGAGTATGCATCCCGCTATACAAGTTGAAAGAAGTATCCACACTAAAGGGTTCCACCGTTGTGGCACTTTTATAGGATGCAGAAACATCAAAAGTGACCACAGAAAGGTTGAACTTAGTATCAATGGGGAACAATACAAGGTTGATGAATTTATAACCTGTAATAGCAGAAACATTGGCCCTCATTCCGAGTTGATCGGTCGCAAGGCGAATTTAGCAGAGTTACACACGCTAAGGCTACGCCTACTGGGAGTGTATCTTAGCTTCTTAAAATTGCGACCGATGTAATCGCAATATTGCGATTACAAACTACTTTGCAGTTTCTGAGTAACTTCAACCTTACTCTGCCTGTGCGATCAGTTCAGTGCTTGTCGTTCCTGGTTTGACGTCACAAACACACCCAGCGTTCGCTCAGACACTCCCCCGTTTCTCCAGCCACTCCTGCGTTTTTTCCGGAAACGGTAGCGTTTTCATCCACACGCCCATAAAACGCCGTGTTTCCGCCCAGTAACACCCATTTCCTGTCAATCACATTACGATCGCCGGAGCGATGAAAAAGCCGTGAGTAAAAATACTATCTTCATTGTTAAATTACTTGGCGCAGTCGCAGTGCGAATATTGCGCATGCGTACTAAGCGGATTTTCATTGCGATGCGATGAAAAATACCGAGCGAACGACTCGGAATGAGGGCCATAGTGTATCTAATTGAGTGTTCCTGTAACTTATTTTATGTGGGCCGGACTACTAGACCTTTTAAGATACATATGGTGGAACATCTCCGTAATATTAAAAAGGGGATGGATATGCACTCGCTGTCCAATCATTTTAAACTAAAACATAACTAGCACCGAGCATGTTAAGCAGTTTGTAGGCATTAAACTAATTGAAGGACATTGTCGACAAAGGGATTTGAACTCACAGCTAGCCAAAGCAGAGATTAATTTTATATATGAACTAAAAACTCTTAAACCAAATGGTTTGAATTTAGACTTCGAACTGAAATGGTTTTTATAATTTTAACCTCTGGGGCTTTACAACGGCTTTTTTTTATTTATTAAATTTGTCTTTTTAATATGTTTTATATTGTGATTTTCACATACTATGTATTAAAATTTTAACATGTATTGTTTTAATTTTTCTTGAGGTCATTCTTGGAAAGTGTATTATGTAACCGGCCAGAATATCCCTGCTCACTGTCATAGACAGAATGTCTCTAAATGCTCCATCTGAAGTAAAATGGTGAATATGCACATTTGGACTTGAGACCGTCCACTTCAACGCTCTCTATCTGGGTTTCTTAAGGCCCGTACACACTGGTCGATATATCGGACGTTCTCTTGAACGGCCGATATATCGTGGGACCGTCGGCCAGTGTGTACGGCCGATACGTCTGTGAACTCTGTCGTTCACAGACGTATCGCGTCGGCCGCGCAGCACAGCCGACGGCCAATATATCTACCGATATATTGGCGCGTCGCTGTGTGTGTACGGGGCGGTCGGCCGACCGCCCGTACACATGCTGCTGCGGCTGGCGGTGATTGACAGCTGAACTGGGCGGGCGTGTGTACACGCTCGCCCAGTTTATGACGTCAGTCCCCGACGGATCGGGCAGTGTGTATGCTGAACACACTGCCCGATCCGTCCATAGATATATCTGCAGATCAATTGATCGGCAGATATATCTACTAGTTTGTACCCATCTTTAGACAACCGGACTAACAACGGAGATAATGTGAGAGGAGGGGTTTCAACTTGTATATAGTAGCAAGGGTAGTTGTGTTGCCAGAGAAACCAGATACTAACAGGATATGATGTATCGGAGCGGGTCGCCATGGGAACC
Organism: Pseudophryne corroboree; assembly: GCF_028390025.1. Lineage (NCBI taxonomy): Eukaryota > Metazoa > Chordata > Amphibia > Anura > Myobatrachidae > Pseudophryne > Pseudophryne corroboree. Next base: position 82,794,686 of record NC_086455.1, on the reverse strand, counting down.
ATACCTAAACAGGATGTGACGCATCGGAGCTGGAGGCAGTGAGACCGCCGGTTGGGTATTCACTGTGCGGCTCGTGTGTGCTGGTTACCAAGGTTACAGGGGAAGCCCACGGGACATGTGACTCGCGAACCATCACAGGATTGGTTGAAAGAGACACACAGCTGAAACTACTAATGGAAAGCGGGACGGAGAGCAAGGACAAAAGGAGAGCACTCATTACTTTGACAAAGACCCCAGAAGGGGTGGAAACGAGTCGGTGGGGAACCAGCAGTGGCATTTCAAGCATCCTTGCCAGGGAGAGCGGAGATCCAGGAGGCGTATCCAGATCGCATACTGGTGAAGCACCAACCCTCATGCTCGTTTAAGAACTGACCATTGTCAGTTCTTTTTCCTCTGTAATTTGATTCATTTCTGCCACTAACTGATCCCAGGAATTATTTTGAGTGCTCAAATGTGTTTTAAGATTTATTTGTGATCATCTGTGTTTGTGGAAATTAAATTATATTACATGATGCGATTTTTCCACTTTCTTATTGCATGTCTACCTGTGGAAGATATCACACACAGATCACCCTGCTAGTGGTGAGAGGAGCAAGACGTGCTGATACTGAATCCTCAACAATTTGGTTTTAAGACTGAAGGGACGTATTACACATATTCATTTGTTCTTTTCCTTCTAATTCTGACACTGAAAATATCTCCGTAGCATTGCCTACTGGATACCCCCCAATGTTTGCAATTGCTTTCTCAGACTGTAATTAAGTACCCCCAAAGTACCTTGTTAGCACTGACCTAAAGAGTTGTAACATATTTTGATTCATCTGGGAGGAGAAGGATTAGATAATTAGATTTTACCTATGATTCACAGTATTGCGGAAACGAAAAATGCAGAAAGTGTAGAATGTGGGCAGTCCTATTCAGATGTAATGTTTGGAACTGGACAACAGAAGCATTGTATTTACTGTACATATTGACCCATACATTATGCAAGTTAGTAACACAGATTGCAGTCCGTGAACACAAACATATGCTTTGTTTTCAATTTTAAAAGTAAAACATGTTGTTGAGTATAATTCCAGATGTGCTCCCATAAGAATCCCAGGCTGCTTTAATACAATACTTTATTTTACCACCTTGTGACATGTTTGTCGGCTGCTCGGGTTACACGTGAGGAACAGGAAAATAACTGTCAAATGCAAAGCAAAAAACAATGCCTCCGCGTTTTTTTATTTATAAGAGTTTTTGAAAGTAAAATGTTTAAATGTAAATTTCAGTATGATAGGAAGGTGAACTTGCCCATAGCAACCATTCAGATTATACCTATCAATTTATAGATTATATTTGAAAAATTATAAATAGAATTTGATTGGTTGCTATGTACAATACTTTTACTTTACCTCTACTTCTTAGAAGGTTTGATAATTCTCCCCAAAGGTCACAAATGTTCAGTGCAAGAAATCCAAGCAAACATAAAAGAACCTGTGTGTTGACTCTTAATGATTAGTTTCAGTGGCATAACTAGAAATTTTCTCTGACGTCCTAGTGGATGCTGGGGACTCCGTCAGGACCATGGGGATATAGCGGCTCCGCAGGAGACAGGGCACAATAATAAAAGCTTTAGGATCAGGTGGTGTGCACTGGCTCCTCCCCCTATGACCCTCCTCCAAGCCTCAGTTAGATTTTTGTGCCCGACGAGAAGGGTGCAATCTAGGTGGCTCTCCTGAGCTGCTTAGAATAAAAGTTTAAGTTAGGTTTTTTATTTTCAGTGAGTCCTGCTGGCAACAGGCTCACTGCTACGAGGGACTTAGGGGAGAGAAGAAAACTCACCTGCGTGCAGGATGGATTTGCTTCTTAGGCTACTGGACACCATTAGCTCCAGAGGGAGTCGGAACACAGGTCTCACCCTGGGGTTCGTCCCGGAGCCGTGCCGCCGACCCCCCTTGCAGATGCCGAAGTTGAAGAGGTCCAGAAACAGGCGGCAGAAGACTTTCAGTCTTCATAAGGTAGCGCACAGCACTGCAGCTGTGCGCCATTGTTGTCAGCACACTTCACCAACAGTCACCAACTGTCACTGAGGGTGCAGGGCGCTGGGGGGGGCGCCCTGGGCAGCAATGTATAATACCTTTTTATGGCTAAAATACATCACATATAGCCCTTGAGGCTATATGGATGTATTTAACCCCTGCCAGATCTCACAAACTCCGGGAGAAGAGCCCGCCGAAAAGGGGGCGGGGCCTATTCTCCTCAGCACACGGCGCCATTTTCCTGCTCAGCTCTGCTGTGAGGAAGGCTCCCAGGCTCTCCCCTGCACTGCACTACAGAAACAGGGTTAAAACAGAGAGGGGGGGCACTTATTTGGCGATATGATTACATATATAAAAATGCTATAAGGGAAAACACTTGTATAAGGGGTTGTCCCTGTATAATTATAGCGTTTTTGGTGTGTGCTGGCAAACTCTCCCTCTGTCTCCCCAAAGGGCTAGTGGGGTCCTGTCCTCTGTCAGAGCATTCCCTGTGTGTGTGCTGTGTGTCGGTACGTGTGTGTCGACATGTAGGAGGACGATGTTGGTGAGGAGGCGGAGCAAATTGCCTGTATTGGTGATGTCACTCTCTAGGGAGTCGACACTGGAATGGATGGCTTATTTAGGAATTACGTGATAATGTCAACACGCTGTAAGGTCGGTTGACGACATGAGACGGCCGGCAAACAAATTAGTACCTGTCCAGGCGTCTCAGACACCGTCAGGGGCTTGTAAAAATGCCCATTTACCTCAGTCGGTCGACACAGACACAGACACGGACACTGACTCCAGTGTCGACGGTGAAGAAACAAACGTATTTTCCTTTAGGGCCACACGTTTCATGTTAAGGGCAATGAAGGAGGTGTTACATATTTCTGATACTACAAGTACCACAAATAAGGGTATTATGTAGGGTGTGAATAAACTACTTGTAGTTTTTCCTGAATCAGATAAATTAAATGAAGTGTGTGATGATACGTGGGTTTCCTCCGATAGAAAATTATTGGCGGTATACCCTTTCCCGCCAGAAGTTAGGGCGAGTTGGGAAACACACCTTAGGGTGAATAAGGCGCTCACACGCTTATAAAAACAAGTGGCGTTACCGTCTCCAGATACGGCAGCCCTCAAGGAGCCAGCTGATAGGAAGCTGAAAAATATCCTAAAAGTATATACACATATACTGGTGTTATACTACGACCAGCAATCGCCTCAGCCTGGATGTGCAGCGCTGAGGGGGCTTGGTCGGATTTCCTGACTGAAAATATTGATACCCTTGACAGGGACAAGATTTTATTGACTATAGAGCATTTTAAGGATGCATTTCTATATATGCGAGATGCGCAGAGGGATATTTGCATTCTGGCATCAAGAGTAAATGTGATGTCCATATCTGCCAGACGACAGTGGTCAGGTGATGCAGATTCCAGACGGCACATGGAAGTATTGCCGTATAAAGGGGCGGTACATCGGACCTGGTGGCCATGGCAACAGCTGAAAAATCCACCTTTTGTTACCCCAAGTCACATCTCAGCAGAAAAGGACACAGTCTTTTCAGTCTCAGTCCTTTCGTCCCCATAAGGGCAGGCGGGCAAAAGGGCCAGTCATATCTGCCCAGGGGTAGAGGAAAGGGAAGAAGACTGCAGCAGGCAGCCCATTCCCAGGAACAGAAGCCCTCCACAGCTTCTGCCAAGTCCGCAGCATGACGCTGGGGCCGTACAAGCGGACTCAGGTGCGGTAGGGGGTCATCTCAAGAGTTTCAGCACGCAGTGGGCTCACTCACAAGTGGACTCCTGGATCCTACACGTAGTATCCCAGATGTACATTGGAAATTCGAGACGTCTCCCCCTCACAAGTTCCTGAAGTCTGCTTTACCAACGTCTCCCTCCGACAGGGAGGCAGTATTGGGAACAATTCACAGGCTGTATTCCCAGCAGGTGATAATCAAAGTACCCCTTCTACAACAAGGGAAGGGGTATTATTCCACACTATATTGTGGTACTGAAGCCAGACGGCTAGGTGAGATCTGAAATATTTGAACACTTACATACAAGCGTTCAAATCAAGATGGAGTCACTCAGAGCAGTGATAGCGAACCAGGAAGAAGGGGACGATATGGTGTCACTGGATATCAGGGACGCTTACCTACATGTCCAAATTTGCCCTTCTCACCAAGGGTACCTCAGGTTCGTGGTACAGAACTGTCACTATCAGTTCAGACGCTGCCGTTTGGATTGTCCACGGCACCCCGGGTCTTTACCAAGGTAATGGCCGAAATGATGATTCTTCTTAAAAGAAATATGGACGCTTTCCTGATAAGGGCAAGGTCCAGAGAACAGTTGGAGGTCGGAGTAGCACTATCTTAAGTAGTTCTACGACAGCACGAGTGGGTTCTAAATATTCCAAAATCGCAGTTTTTTCCGACGACACGTCTACTGTTCCTAGGGATGATTCTGGACACAGTCCAGAAAAGGATGTTTTCTCCCGGAGAAGAGAGCCAGGGAGTTATCCGAGCTAGTCAGGAACCTCCTAAAACCAGGAAAAGTATCAGTGCATCATTGCACAAGGATCCTGTGAAAAATGGTGGTTTCTTACAAAGCGATCCCATTCGGTAGATTTCACGCAAGAACCTTTACGTGGGATCTGCTGGAAAAATGGTCCGGATCGCATCTTCAGATGCATCAGCGGATAACCCTGTCTCCAAGGACAAGGGTGTTTCTTCTGCGGTGGCTGCAGAGTGCTCATCTATGAAAGGGCCGCAGATTCGGCATTCAGGACTGGGTCCTGGTGACCACGGATGCCAGCCTGAGTGGCTGGGGAGCAGTCACACAAGGAAAAAATTTCCAGAGAGTGTGATCGAGTCTGGAGACTTCTCTCCACATAAATATACTGGAGCTAAGGGCAATTTACAATGCTCTAAGCTTAGCAAGACCTCTGCTTCAAGGTCAGCCGGTATTGATCCAGTGGGACAACATCACGGCAGTCGCCCATGTAAACAGACAGGGCGGCACAAGAAGCAGGAGGGAAATGGCAGAAACTGCAAGGATTCTTCGCTGGGCGAAAAATCATGTGATAACACTCTCAGCAGTGTTCATTCCGGGAGTGGAAAACTGGGAAGCAGACTTCCTCAGCAGGCATGACCTCCACCCGGGAGAGTGGGGACTTCATCGGGAAGTCTTCCACATGATTGTAAACCGTTGTGAAAAACCAAAGGTGGACATGATGGCGTCCCGCCTGAACAAAAAACTAGATATTGCGCCAGGTCAAGGGACCCTCAGGCAATAGCGGTGGACGCTCTGGTAACACTGTGGATGTACCAGTCAGAGTATGTGTTCCCTCCTATGCCTCTCATACAAAAAGTACTGAGAATCATAAGAGGGAGATGAGTAAGAATGATACTCGTGGTTCCGGATTGGCCAAGAAGGACTTGGTACCCGAAACTTCAAGAGATGTTCACGGAAGACCCGTGGCCTCTACCTTTAAGAAAGGACCTGCTCCAGCAGGGGCCTTGTCTGTTCCAAGACTTACCGCGGCCGCGTTTGACGGCATGGCGGTTGAACGCCGGATCCTGAAAGGGCATTCCAGATGAAGTCATCCCTACCCTGGTCGAAGACAGGAAGGATGTAACCGCAAAACATTTTCACCGCATTTGGCGAAGATATGTTGCGTGGTGTGAGGCCAAGAAGGCCCCTACAGAGGAATTCCAACTGGGTCGTTTCCTACATTTCCTGAAAACAGGACTGTCTATGGGCCTAAAATTAGGGTCCATTAAGGTTCAAATTTCGGCCCTGTCGAATTTCTTCCAGAAAGAACTGGCTTTAGTGCCTGACGTTCAGATGTTTGTAAAAGGGGTACTGCATATACAGCCTCCTTTTGTGCCCCAGTGGCACCTTGGGATCTCAATGTTGTTTTGAGTTTCCTAAAGTCACATTGGTTTGAACCACTCACCACTGTGGACTTAAAATATCTCACATGGAAGGTGACGATGCTATTAGCCCTGGCTTCAGCCAGGCGTGTGTCAGAATTGGCGGCTTTATCATATATAAAGCCCTTACTTAATTTTTCATTCTGACAGGGCAGAATTGAGGACTCGTCCTCAATTTCTCCTTAAGGTGTTTTCTGTTTTTCACATGAACCAACCTATTGTGGTACCTGCGGGTACTAGGGACTTGGAGGACTCCAAGTTACTTGACGTTGTCAGGGCCCTGAAAAATATGTTTCCAGGAAGGCTGGAGTCAGAAAATCTGACTCGCTGTTTAGCCTGTATGCACCCAACAAGATGGGTGCTCCTGCTTCTAAGCAGACGATTGCTCGCTGGATTTGTAATACAATTCAGTTTACACATTCTGTGGCAGGCCTGCCACAGCCAAAATCGGTAAAAGCCCATTCCAAAAGGAAGGGGGCTCATCTTGGGCGACTGCCCGAGGGGTCTCGGCTTTACAACTTTGCCGAGCAGTTACTTGGTCAGGGGAAAACACGTTTGCTAAATTCTACAAATTTGATACCCTGGCTGAGGAGGACATGGAGTTCTCTCATTCGGTGCTGCAGGGTCATCCGCACTCTCCCGCCCGTTTGGGAGCTTTGGTATAATCCCCATGGTCCTGACGGAGTCCCCAGCATCCACTAGGACGTCAGAGAAAATAAGATTTTACTTACCGATAAATCTATTTCTCGTAGTCCGTAGTGGATGCTGGGCGCCCATCCCAAGTGCGGATTGTCTGCAATACTTGTACATAGTTATTGTTACAAAAATCGGGTTATTCTTGTTGTGAGCCATCTTTTCAGAGGCTCCTTCGTTGTTATCATACTGTTAACTGGGTTCAGATCACAGGTTGTACGGTGTGATTGGTGTGGCTGGTATGAGTCTTACCCGGGATTCAATATCCTTCCTTATTATGCACGCTCGTCCGGGCACCGTATCCTAACTGAGGCTTGGAGGAGGGTCATAGGGGGAGGAGCCAGTGCACACCACCTGATCCTAAAGCTTTTATTATTGTGCCCTGTCTCCTGCGGAGCCGCTATATCCCCATGGTCCTGACGGAGTCCCCAGCATCCACTACGGACTACGAGAAATAGATTTATCGGTAAGTAAAATCTTATTTTTCTCCCCCAAGCCAAAACATTCTCTGCCCCCCCCGACATAATTGCCACTAGGAAAGTGATGAATCTGCGCACGCCGAAGGTGCGTGCCATAAAAAGGGCGTGACCTTGCTGAAATGGGCGTGACTTTGCATATAGGGGCGTGGCATTGCAGGAAAAGACTACCTTATACCCCAGTTTTGCAACCTGCACGCCCAGATGTTGGCCACCACAGGAAAAAAAATAATCCTGATTCATGCTCCTTACATTATTTGTCATTTTTCCTCCTTATAGTAATGCCCAGTATACATTATGCCACATACTGCAATGGCCCTTAGACATTATGCCACACACAATAATGCCCATGACACAATATGCCACATACCGTAATGCCCCCAACACATTATGCCACACACCGTAATGCCTGTGACACTTTATGTCACGCATCGTAATGCCCATTATACATTATGCTACACACTGCAATGCCCCTGATACATTATAGCACATACAATGCCTGTGACACAATATGACACACACCGCAATGTCTGTGATACATTATGCCACACACTGCAATGTCCGTGAAACATTTTGCCACACACTGCAATGCCCGTTATACATTGTCAAACACTGCAATGCCCGTGATACATTATGACACACACTGCAATGCCCGTTATACATTATGTCACACACTGCAAGGCCCCTGAGACATTATACCACATACCACAATGCCCGTGATATAGTATACCATACACCGTAATGCCTGTGACACATTATGACACACACCGCAATGTCCGTGATACATTATGCCACACATGGCAATGCCCATCACACATTAAGCCCTACAGTAAGGCTTCTAATTACTTTTAAATTACCTGCTCATTGCCAAGGGTTTCATGCTCTTGGTTCCATGTTTGTTACCAGGGGTTTCATGCGCTAGGTGTTATGCTTGTTGCCAGAGGTATCATGTGCTGGGTTTCAAGCTTGTTTCCAGAAGGTAATATTCGTTGCCAGGGGTTTCATGCACTCGGGTGTCATGCTCGTTGCTAGGGGGTAATGCTTGTTGCCAGGGATTTCATGAGCTGGGTGTTATGCTTGTTACCAGGGGGTAATGCTTGTTGCTAGGGCTGTGTTCCCAGTGCCACATATGCCCCCAGTGCCAGATATTCTCCCACAGTGCCAGATAAAAATATGTCCCCATAGTGTCAGAATCACATATGCCCCCAGTGCCAAATATGCCCCCCCACCAGTGCCAGATACACATATGCCCCCCAGTGCCAGCTACACATATACCCCTAGTGCCAAATATGCCCCCACAGTGCCAGGTACACATATACCCCCAGTGCCAAATATGCCCTCCAGTGCCAGTTACACATAAGACTATGCTCATTTAAGCTCACATACAAGTCTGCAAATATAGTTACTCAGTGTGAGGTGAGCTGCGGCCTACGGCGCAGCCCAGCGGTCCCGTCCCGTGAGTCTCAAATCCTGCCGTCTGGGAAGACATCGCTGCTGTTGCCCCCTGCTGCGCTTGGTGAGTGAAAGACTTTCACTCACCAAGTGCGACAGGCGGCAGCGGCGGCGATGTCTTCCCAGGCGGCGGGACTTGAGAGTCGCGGGATGGGACCGCCAGACTGCGCCGCAGTTCACCTCACACTGAGGCCTGCCCAGAGCTGACATCCTGCGGAGCGGCAAGCGCTTACAAAGATGGCGGCAAACTCTCCGGAGTGGCGGCGCCCCCACGCCATGGCAGGGTCTGCGGGGATAGTATTTACGCCAGTGTTTAGTTTACATGTTCTCCTTTGGCAAAGGGAATACTTAACAGATGTGGTTTTGCCCATCTGCAAACAAATTTGCTGCTATGATCAGGTCTTAATTAGGCCCATTACTGCATCCTGACAGATCAACAGAAGGCTATACACAAGAAGTCATCTTGGAGTTATTAGTCTGACAAGTTGTGTCATGGTGGAATGCTTAAGGAAGCCAGATTCCACCACCCACCCGCCAAAAAAAAAAAAAGGATGAAATGTTAAAGGGTATGTTGCAAGTTATGGTTAGACCACAACAATAAGTTTAGCAAGTGATTTTTACTCTGGAAGATATTTCCTGACTGTCGGAAACAAAAACAGCTGAAGATGATGCTCAGAGGCTGATGGCAGCAAACAATGTTGAGGTATTCCTGATAGCATTTGAATGGGTGGCTAATACCCCTTTCAGACAACAAACCTGGGGAATAGCCGTGTCTAGCAAGCCAGCAATTTCCCAGGTCTCAGCCCGATCCTGGTAAGGAGCAGGGTTGGGGACCTGGGACTTAGTACCTATCAGACATACAGAAATCATGGGTTGATGCGTGTTCAGTAGCCTGTTCTACTCTGGTCCAGTTTACTCTTGCTACTGCACTGTGAACTTGTTTGTGTGGGAAACTCAATTGTCCTGTTTGGCCATAATGGTTGATAATACTTTTGTTGATTCTGGAACTGAGCATACCCTTGTCTCCTGTGCTGTTCTTCCTAAAGATGCAACAAAGTTATTCCTTTTGCATATGGAATCCCTATGACAGTAGTATGTTACAGTCAAGGATCAGCAGCCACCATAGTTCCAAAGCTCACTATAACCACCAATTTTAGTACTGGACTTTCCATACTTTGAGCAGAGTATAAGGGAGCAAGTGACAAAAGAGGAAGCTGTTCTAGAGGAACTGGCTTATTAGGATGATGAAATGGAAGACGTTCTGAATAAACCATGGAAAGCCTGCCATATGAAGCGAAGAGTACTGCATGACTAGGAGATGCCACTGATGAAATGCCGTCATCATTGGCAAAATTTGAAAGCTTTCTTTCTGATATTAATGCAGGAAAAGTGGAAGGAAATGTGGAGTCTTTTAAAACAACAAAAAGGGTTACCAAAGAGAATTATACTTGTCCCAGATATTCAAACCTTAATACTCAGAGGAAGAACTCCACTGCTGAATGACTTCATAAGTGCCCAGAGTGGGACTGGTGAGCAGTTGGTCAGACATCACCATCTCCCAACAAACGCATAAGAACACTTTTTCTCTAACGTCCTAGTGGATGCTGGGGACTCCGTCAGGACCATGGGGAATAGCGGGCTCCGCAGGAGACAGGGCACATCTAAAAAGCTTTTTAGGTCACATGGTGTGTACTGGCTCCTCCCCCCATGACCCTCCTCCAAGCCTCAGTTAGGTTTTTGTGCCCGTCCGAGAAGGGTGCAAACTGGATGGCTCTCTTAAGGAGCTGTTTAGTAAAGTTTTTTTTTAGGTTTCTAATCAGTGATTCCTGCTGGCGACAGGATCACTGCAACGAGGGACTTAGGGGAGAGACTTGCAACTCACCTGCGTGCAGGAGGATTGAAGTTTTAGGCTACTGGACACTGAGCTCCAGAGGGAGTCGGAACACAGGTCAGCCTGGGGTTCGTCCCGGAGCCGCGCCGCCGATCCCCCTTACAGACGCTGAAGAAAGACGGCGGAACGGAGGTCCGGAAACAGGCGGCAGAAGACTTCACAGTCTTCAGAGAGGTAGCGCACAGCACTGCAGCTGTGCGCCATTGTTGCTACACGGCTCACTGACACGGTCACGGAGGGTGCAGGGCGCTGCTGGGGGCGCCCTGGGCAGCAATATAAATACCTATTTGGCAAATAAATACATCACATATAGCCATTAAGGCTATATGTATGTATTTAACCCAGGCCAGTTTTCCTAATAACCGGGAGAAAAGCCCGCCGTGAAAGGGGCGGAGCTTATTCTCCTCAGCACTCAGCGCCATTTTCCTGACCAGCTCCGCTGGTGAGGAAGGCTCCCACTCTCCCCTGCACTACAGAAACAGGGTTAAAGAGAAGGGGGGCATAAATTGGCGATATAATTATATATTAAGAGCCCATATATAGAAACAACACCTTCTAGGGTTGTTATATACATTATGGCGCTTTTGGTGTGTGCTGGCAAACTCTCCCTCTGTCTCCCCAAAGGGCTAGTGGGTCCTGTCCTCTATCAGAGCATTCCCTGTATGTGTGTGCTGTAGGTCGGTACGTGTGTGTCGACATGTATGAGGAAAATGTTGGTGAGGAGACGGAGAAAATTGCCTGTAATGGTGATGTCACTCTCTAGGGAGTCGACACCAGAATGGATGGCTTACTTATGGAATTACGTGATAATGTCAACACGCTGCAAGCCGGTTGACGACATGAGACAGCCGGCGGACAAATTAGTATCGGTCCAGGCGTCTCAGACACCGTCAGGGGCTTGTAAAAACGCCCATTTACCTCAGTCGGTCGACAGACACAGACATGGACACTGACCCCAGTGTCGACGGTGAAGAAACAAACGTATTTTTCCTTTAGGGCCACAAGTTACATGTTAAGGGCAATGAAGGAGGTGTTACGTATTTCTGATACCACAAGTACCACAAATAAGGGTATTTTGTAGGGTGGGAATAAACTACTTGTAGTTTTGCCTGAATCAGATAAATTAAATGAAGTGTGTGATGATACGTGGGGTTCCTCCGACAGAAAGTTATGGGCGGTATACCCTTTTTCCCGCCAGTAGTAAGGGCGAGTTGGAAAACACACCTTAGGGTGGACAAGGCGCTCACACGCTTATAAAAAACATGGCGTTACCGTTTCCAGATACGGCCGCCCTCAAGGAGCCAGCTGATAGGAAGCTGGAAAATATCATAACAGTATATACACACATACTGGTGTTATACTACGACCAGCAATCGCCTCAGCCTGGATGTGCAGCGCTGAGGGGGCTTGGTCGGATTTCCTGACTGAAAATTTTGATACCCTTGACAGGGACAGGATTTTATTGTCTATAGAGCATTTTAAGGATGCATTTCTATATATGTGTGATGCGCAGAGGCATATTTGCATTCTGGCATCAAGAGTAAATGTGATGTACATATCTGCCAGACGAAGACACGACAGTGGTCAGGTGAGGCAGATTCCAGAGGGCATATGGAAGTATTGCCGTATAAAGGGGCGGTCCATTGGACCTGGTGGCCATGGCAACAGCTGAAAAATCCACCTTTTGTTACCCCGAGTCACATATTGGCAGAAAAGGACACAGTCTTTTCAGTCTCAGTCCTTTCGTCCCCATACGGGCAGGCGGGCGAAGGCCAGTCATATCTGCCCAGGGGGAGAGGAAAGGGAAGAAGACTGCAGCAAGCAGCTCATTCCCAGGAACAGAAGCTCCTCACGGCTTCTGCCAAGTCCGCAGCATAACGCTGGGGCCGTACAAGCGGACTCAGGTGCGGTAGGGGGTCATCTCAAGAGTTTCAGCAACACTCGCAAGGGAACTCCGGGATCCTACATGTAATATCCCAGGTGTACATTGGAAATTCGAGACGTCTCCCCCTCACACAATTCACAGGCTGTATTCCCAGCAGGTGATAATCAAAGTACCCTTCTTACAACAAGGAAGGGGGTAGTATTCCACACTATATTGTGGTACTGAAGCCAACCGGCTCGGTGAGATCTGAAATATTTGAACACTTACATACAAGCGTTCAAATCAAGATGGAGTCACTCGGAGCAGTGATAGCGAACCAGGAAGAAGGGGACGATATGATGTCACTGGATATCAGGGACGTTTACCTACAGGTCCAAATTTGCCCTTCTCACCAAGGGTACTTCAGGTTCCTGGTACAGAACTGTCACTATCAGTTCAGACGCTGCCGTTTGGATTGTCCACGGCGCCCCGGGTCTTTACCAAGGTAATGGCCGGAATGAGGATTTTTCTTAAAAGAAACATGGACGCTTTCCTGATAAGGGCAAGGTCCAGAGAACAGTTGGAGGTCGGAGTAGCACTATCTTAAGTAGTTCTACGACAGCACGAGTGGATTCTAAATATTCCAAAATCGCAGCTTTTTCCGACGACATGTCTACTGTTCCTAGGGAAGATTCTGGACACAGTCCAGAAAAACGTGTTTCTCCCAGTGGAGAAAACCAGGGAGTTATCCGAGCTAATCGGGATCCTCCTAAAACCAGGAAAAGTGTCAGTGCATCATTGCACAAGAGTCCTGGTAAAAATGGTGGCTTATTACGAAGCAATTCCATTCGGCAGATTTCCCGCAAGAACTCTTCAGTGGGATCTGCTGGACAAATGGTCCGGATCGCATCCTCAGATGCATCAGCGGATAACCCTATATCCAAGGAAAAGGGTGTCTCTCCTGTGGTGATTACAGAGTGCTCATCTTCTAGAGGGCCGCAGATTCGGCATTCAGGATTGGATGCCGGTGACCACGGAGGCCAGCCTGAGAGGCTGGGGAACAGTCACACAGGGAAAAAATTTCCAGGGAAGTGTGATTAAGTCTGGAGAATTCTCTCCGCATAAATAAGCTTAGAGCAAATTTATAATGCTCTAAACTTAGCTAGACCTCTGCTTCAAGGTCAGCCGGTATTGATCCAGTGGGATAACATCACGGCAGTCGCCCACGTAAACAGAAGGGCGGCACAAGAAGCAGGAGGGCAGTGAAAACTGCAAGGATTTTTCGCTAGGCGGAAAATCATGTGATAGCACTGTCAGCAGTGTTCTTTCCGGGAGTGGACGATTGGGAAGCAGACTTCCTCAGCAGGCATGACCTCCACCCGGGAGAGTGGAAACTTCATAGGGAAGTTTTTTCAACATGATTGTGGACCGTTGGCAAAGACCAAAGGTGGACATGATGGCGTCCCGCCCGAACAAAAAACGGGACAGGTATTCCGCCAGGTCATGAGACCTTCAGGCGATAGCTGTGGATGTTCTGGTAACACCGTGGGTGTACCAGTCTGTGTATGTGTTCCCTCCTCTGTTTCTCATAACCAGGGTATTGAGAATTATAAGACATAGAGGAGTATGAACTATACTAGTGGCTCCGGATTGGCCAAGAGGGACTTGGTACCCGGAACTTCAAGAAATGCTCACAGAGGACTAAGGGCCTGGGGAGCTAAGAAGGGACTTGATTCAGCAAGTACCATGTCTATTCCAAGACTTACCGCGGCTGCGTTTGACGGCATGGCGGTTGAATGCCGGATCCTGAGGGGAAAAGGCATTCCATAAGAGGTCATACCTACCTTGGTCAAAGCCAGGAAGGAGGTGACCGCACAACGTCATCACCACATGTGGTAAAAATATGTTGCGTGGGTGAGGCCAGGAAGGCTCCACGACGGAAATTCAACTAGGTCGATTTCTACACTTCCTGAAAACAGGAGTGTTTTGGACCTCAAATGGGGGTTCATTAACATTTAAATTTCGGCCCTGTAGATTTTCTTCCAGAAAGAATTGACTTCAGTTCCTGAAGTCCAGATTGTAAAGGATGTATTGCATATACAGCTTTTTTGTGCCCCTAGGGGCACCGTGAGATCTCAACATAGTGTTGGGATTTCTTAAAATCATATTGGTTTGAACCGCTCAAATCTGTGGATTTGAAATATCTCACATGGAAAGTGACCATGCTGTTGACAAATATCTCACATGGGAAGTGACCATGTTGTTAGCCCTGGCCTCGGCCAGGCGATTGTCAGAATGGGCGGCTTTGTCTTACAAAAGCCCATATTAAAATTTTCCATTTGAACAGGACAGAACTGGGACTCGTCTCCAGTTTCTTCATAAAGGGGTGTCAGCGTTTTCACCTGAAACAACCTCTTGTGGTGCCTGCGGCTACTAGGGACTTGGAGGACTCCAAGTTACTAGACGTGGTCAGGGCCCTAAAAATATATATATATATATATATATATATATAGTTAGGACGGCTGGAGTCAGAAAGTCTGACTTGCTGTTTATACTGTATACACCCAACAAGCTGGGTGCTCATGCTTCTAAGCAGTCTATTGCACGCTGGATTTGTAGTACAATTCAGCTTGCACATTCTGTGACAGGCCTGCCACAGACGAAATATGTAGATGCCCATTCCACAAGGAAGGTGGGCTCATCCTGGGCGGCTGCCCGAGGAGTCTCGGCATTACAACTTTGCCGAGCAGCTACGTGGTCAGGGGAGAACACATTTGTAAAATTTTACAAATTTTGATACTCTGGCTAAGGAGGACCTGGAGTTCTCTCATTCGGTGCTGCAGAGTCATCCGCACTCTCCCGCCCGTTTGGGAGCTTTGGTATAATCCCCATGGTCCTGACGGAGTCCCCAGCATCCACTAGGACGTTAGAGAAAATAAGAATTTACTTACCGATAATTCTATTTCTCGTAGTCCGTAGTGGATGCTGGGCGCCCATCCCAAGTGCGGATTGTCTGCAATGCTTGTACATAGTTATTGTTACAAAAATCGGGTTATTACTATTGTTGTGAGCCATCTTTTCGGAGGCTACTTCGTTTTGTTATCATACTGTTAACTGGATTCAGATCACAAGTTGTACGGTGTGATTGGTGTGGCTGGTATGAGTCTTACCCGGGATTCAAGATCCTTCCTTATTGTGTACGCTCGTCCGGGCACAGTACCTAACTGAGGCTTGGAGGAGGGTCATGGGGGGAGGAGCCAGTACACACCATGTGACCTAAAAAGCTTTTTAGATGTGCCCTGTCTCCTGCGGAGCCCGCTATTCCCCATGGTCCTGACGGAGTCCCCAGCATCCACTACGGACTACGAGAAATAGAATTATCGGTAAGTAAATTCTTATTTTTAAAAGTTCAGTGTGTGATTATACTAGTGTTGGCCATATGTGGAAGACATGGGCGTGTGTAGCTAAACAAAAGGATCATATTTCCTTTCATTTTTTGTCCATTCCTTTACCTTTATGCTCTGATAATCATTGACTTTAATTTAAGATAGTGCGGTAAAAAAATGAAATTGCCTAGTAAATTGCCTAATGAATGAATTAACACAAGCACTACAGCTAGGTATACTTAATCAAAAGCGGAAGAGTAACTAAGTAGCGATGTAGACAAGTGGCTCCTCCACAAAGTTTCTTGGGAGGTAGAACAGATTCTCATGGAATAGTTTATTATAATGGGCTTCCCAATACAAAAGATGAAGAAACATGGTTGGAGGAATGTAGAACTTGCTGTACTTTTCCCTATATATATATACCATTAGATTAATTCTACACAGAGGTTCATAATTTCTACATAAGCATCCATCTACTCTAGGTGTGCATCTGAGAAAACAGAGGAGAGACATATTCTAGGTAGGAAATATTCACCCAATGTTAATCAGTGACATATTCTGCAAGTCCTACCAGTATATACATGTAGATCATTTTGACAGTATATTTTTAAGATTTGCAGAATATAAAAAAGCCTATAAATGGTATAATTTGTGTGCACTAATACCTTGATGTGGTTCTGAGTGAAGTTCTTTCTCCAGTAATTGCCCCATGGGACACGTGGTCAAGCATAATGAGGCTTGCTTCACTTTAGTACTGAGGTGTGTAGAAGAGGTGTGTTTGACATTGGTAAAACATTTAAAATCAATAGAACTGTAGAGATTGTATATTGCATTGAGACAAAACAGGTAGTCTATTAGAGGAGACCATTAACACTGTCATTGGGGAGATGAAGGAAAGTGCATTTACAATAGTGTGTTTGTAACACGCAGTCAACTAGACAAGTCCTTGTTTGATGCTTAAATGACACAAATGCACTGTTGTGTACTGTTGGCAGATCTGCTTTAATGTAAGAGAACTGAGCTGTCATGGGAATTAGAGTGGAGGAATGGTTTTCCTCAGTGCCCTCATGGTCTACACTTCTATCTAAACTGGTCTAGTATCTTTTTGTTACTTGTTCTTTTAGCATTTTGTAACCACAAAGTGTATAATATTTTACATGTATGCTTCACTGGATACAGACAAGTGTCTGTATGGTCATGATGTTCTCCAAATGGGACTTGATATACACTATATGATAGCCATCATATTTGGTAGTAATGATAAAGTGTAAAATATATATATATATGCAGAGCCGGATTTTCCTAGGGGCGACAAGGGTGGTCGTCCCGGGGCCCCCACACAGGGGCGGATCCAGAAGAAAATGATAGGGGGGGCACCATGGAAGGGGCAAGTACATTTGCGTGCGGCTTCGGTGCATGTGAGGTGGCGCTTCTTATACAATGCCCACAGTTGTAGCGCTCATTATGCAATGTCCACTGTACTGGTAGTGCCCCTTATATAGACCCCCAAGTAGTGGTGCCCCTTTTGCAATGCCCGTATTGCCCCCAGTAGTAATGTTGCCTGTAGTAATGCCCCCAGTCATTATGCCCCCAGTGGTAATTCCCCTGCAGTCATGACCCCAGTAGTTTACCCCTGCCCCCTTTAGTTTAGCCTCCCAGTGGTAATGCCCCCAGTAGTTTAGCCACCAGTAGTAATGCCCCCCTGTAGTTTGCCCCATTGTAGTTTAGTCCCTGTAGTTATGCCCCCTTGTAGCTTAGCCTTCAGTAGTAATGCCCCCAGTAGTTTGGCCCCTGTAGTTATCCCCCAGTAGTTTGGCCCCTGTAGTTAAGCCCCCAGTAGTTTGCACCCCCTGTAGTTTAGCCCCAAGTAGTAATGCCCCTGTAGTTAAGCCGCCAGTAGTAATGCCCCTGAAGTTACGCCGCCAGTAGTTGGCACCTTTGTAGTTGGCCCCCAGTAATAGTCCCCCAGTAGTTTGCCCCCAGTAGATGCCACCCAGTAATAATGTCCCCCAGCAGTTTGCCCCCAGTAGATACCCCCCAGTAATAATGTCCTCCAGTAGTTTGCCCCCAGTAGTAATGCCCCTTATAAGTTTGCCCCCAATAGATGACCTCCCAGTAGTAATGCCCCCAGTAGATGCCCCCCAGTAAAAATGTCCCCCAGTAGCTGCCCCCAATAGATGACCCCCTGTAGTAATGCCCCCAGTAAAAATGTCCCCCAGTAGCTGCCCCCAATAGATGACCCCTCAGTAGTGATGCTCCCAGTAGATGCCCCCCAGTTATAATGCCCCCAGTAGTTTGCCCACCCCAGTAGTAATGCCCCTTGTTGATGCCCCCCAGTAGTAATGTCCCCCGTAGTTTGCCCCCAGGAGATGCCCCCGCTGCATTAAGGAAGAAAAAAACATACTTACCGAGCCCCGTTTCTGCGCCGCTGCAGTCCTCCTCCTCCCTGGGCGTCCGCTCCTCAGCACTATGAGAGAGACGTCATGACTGACGTCTCTCCCATAGCGCACGGCGCACAGTGACAGCGCCGGAAGCCGGAGCTCAGTACTGAGCTCCTGCCTCCGGCTACCGCTGTGCAGGGAGACGAGCGCCCGCTGGTAAAACAATCTCAGCGGGCGCCCGTCATCTCCCTGTGCGGCGCCGGGGGAGAACGGGGGAGAACGGGGTACGGAGGGGACGGAGGCCAGAAATGACAGGGGGGGCACGGGCCCGAGTGCCCCCCCCTGGATCCGCCACTGCCCCCACACATTAGGGGCCCCCACTCACTGCATTATAAATTGGAGTCAATTGAGGTACACCCAACGCGTTTCGTCCATCACCCTTCATCAAGGGGTCAACACCCCTTGATGAAGTCTGATGGATGAAACGCGTTGGGTGTACCCCAATTGACTCTCCATTTTTAAGATAAGCAGCACCTTCTTATCCTAGACTTTTCATCAATGTAATATTGTTCTTATTGAATTTATATGATCTAGAGTTCTAGTTATTTTATACCGAGCATTTTTTAGTATTATATATCCTCCGTATTTTTAGCCCACCCTAATATTTTAATTTTTAATTTATATAAATAAATATACTGTTATATTTTTTAAAACGTATCCTGCAAGTTCTTCATAATTACAGAATTTATCAGACACCGTCAGTCGCTGACACCCCTATCCCTCTTTACCCATATCTAAATTTAAAGGTAACTTATCCCTGCCGAATACTTAGGGGTTAGCCGACACCTTATATTACTAAAGGAGTGTCTGAACTGTAGTATTCCAATACTCTGTCATTGTATCTATTCACATACACCTGTGGCGCCATACTCCCACTACCCAGTGTATATATATATATATATATATATATAGTCCCACTATGAAAAATGGCACACCCAGAATAATAAAAAGGAGACAAGCTTAGTTCATGCTGATATAGGGCCTAATTTAGATCTGATCACAGCAACAAATTTGTTGGCTAATGGGCAAAACCATGGCCCTCATTCCGAGTTGATAGCACGTAGCAACTTTTTCCTGCTCGTGCGATCAACTAGACGCCGCCTATGGGGGAGTGTATTTTAGCATAGCAGGGCTGCGATTGCTTGTACAGTCCTGCTATGCTAAAAAAGTTTCCTGCAAAACAAGACCAGGGTCAGACTTACTTACCCTGTGCGATGGATCCAGCGACGAAGGTCCCGGGATTGACATAAGACATCCGTCCTCCAAACGCCTGGACACGCCTGCGTTCGGATCTCCACGCCTGGAAACCAGTGAGTATCTGCCCTGGAACGCCTCCCCGCTGTCAATCTTCTTGCAATCACACTCGCGATCACTTTCTTCTCTCTTCTGGTCATTGCCGCTGGGCAACGACACGCGTGTGCATTGCGGCTGCAGCGCATGTGCAGTTCAGACCTGTTTGCACCACAGCGAAGAACCGCTTCATGCGAACGGGTCGGAATGACCCCCCCGTGTGCACTGCAGGGGGGGGGGCAGATATAACTTGCAGAGAGAGTTAGATTTGGGTGGGTTATTTGGTTATTTTGTTTCTGTGCAGGGTAAATACTGGCTGCTTTATTTTTACACTGCAATTTAGATTTCAGTTTAAAGACACCCCACCCAAATCTAACTCTCTCTGCACATGTTATATTTGCCCCACCTGCACTGCACATGGGCCCTCATTCCGAGTTAATCGCTCGCAAGGCGAATTTAGCAGAGTTGCTCAGGCTAAGCCTACGCCTACTGGGAGTGTATCTTAGCTTCTTAAAATTGCGACCGATGTATTCGCAATATTGCGATTACAAACTACTTAGCAGTTTCAGAGTAGCTTCAGACTTACTCGGCATCTGCGATCAGTTCAGTGCTTGTCGTTCCTGGTTTGACGTCATAAACACACCCTGCGTTCGCCCAGACAATCCCCCGTTTCTCCGGCCACTCCTGCGTTTTTTCCGGAAACGGTAGCGTTTTTATCCACACGCCCCGAAAACGCCGTGTTTCCGCCCAGTAACACCCATTTCCTGTCAATCACACTACGATCGCCGGAGCGAGGAAAAAGCCGTGAGTAAAAATACTATCTTCATTGTAAAATTACTTGGCGCAGTCGCAGTGCGATTATTGCGCATGCGTACTAAGCGGAATTTCACTGCGATGCGATGAAAATTACCGAGCGAACGACTCGGAATGAGGGCCATGGTTTTGCCCATTAGCTAACAAATTTGCTGCTGCAATCAGATCTGAATTAGGCCCATAGAGTTAGAAGAAAATCAATATCTATTAAAACAAATTTAGATTAGAAATATCTGCAATATAATTGAATAATCAAATGTCTTCTTAGTTCCCCAAAAATAACCAATATGTATTAAAACTACATATTGATACATAAGAACCTTATAAACACAATTTAATGTAATGAGTATCTATCACCTATTACAGCAAAGCCTCTAATATCTTTGGGAAACCTCCAACCCCTGGTGACCAATCTTTCATTTTTTTACAAGAGACTGTG
Organism: Pseudophryne corroboree; assembly: GCF_028390025.1. Lineage (NCBI taxonomy): Eukaryota > Metazoa > Chordata > Amphibia > Anura > Myobatrachidae > Pseudophryne > Pseudophryne corroboree. Next base: position 82,773,998 of record NC_086455.1, on the reverse strand, counting down.
ATCAATTGTGCTGGATAGACTTGTTTATTTATGACTATTTTCCAAGGGATTTTTATTTTTTTATTTTTACAGTTTTGGTATTTCTCAGATGTATTTATATGTATCTTAAATAAAAAGTGGATTTTTGGTTATAATGGGGGACACTTGACCACGAGGTTGCCGTTAGGTGAGTAGGAGCTGGCACTTAACTACTATGGGGGTCATTCCGAGTTGATCGCTAGCTGCCGTTGTTCGCAGTGCAGCGATCAGGCTAAAAATCTGCATTTCTGCGCATGCGTATGGGCCGCATTGCGCACGCGCTACGTACTTTCACAAAAACCGATGCAGTTTCACACAAGGTCGAGCGACGCTTTTCAGTCGCTCTGCTGATCGCTGAATGATTGACATGAATGGGGCGATTCTGGGAGGTAACTGACGTTTTCCGGTAGTGTGCTAAAAAACGCAGGCGTGTCAGATAAAAACGCAGGCGTGCCTGTGGAAACGGGGGAGTGGCTGGCCGAACGCAGGGCATGTTTGTGACGTCAAAGCAGGAACTGAATAGACTGAAGTGATCGCAAGGAAGGAGCAGGTCTGCAGCTACTTAGAAACTGCTTCAAAATATTTTTGCATCAGCGCTGCGATCCTTTCGTTCGCACTTCTGCTAAGTTAAGATACACTCCCAGAGGGCGGCGGCTTAGCGTTTTGCACTGCTGCTAAAAGCAGCTAGCGAGCGATCAACTCGGAATGACCCCCTATATCTTCAATGTTATGACATTAGCTCCTCTCGCTGCAACACCAGAAGGCCAGTAAAACTTTAAAAGAGCCTGGTAAGGAGAAGCAGTAACCTAGTGAAACTGTTAGAACAACGAACAACAGAATAGTAGGTAAACGACTGCAAAAAAAAACAAAAAACAATTGACTGAGCGTGAGGAAGGGAATCCAGGTGTCCCGCAGCATGACTTAGAGAAAAGGATTAAAGTAACCAAAAAATCCCCTCTCCTCTTTCATCTCTGCTGGGAATTACTGGACTATGGGACGTTCAACAGCCGCCCCCCTGAATAGGCCTGATATGTGACTGAGCAGAACCAACGTTTTTTTTGCTTTGTAGCCAGCAAATCACATTTCTGGGCGTCATAAAGAACAAACAGGAAGTTTTCTCTACGTAGATCTGCAGAATTCAGACTATGTCCAATAAAGCCAGATCATCCCGGTCCCAGGAAGACATTGATGTAGAAAACACTGCAAAGACAAAATCCTGGTTCACGTGGAAAGCCGAAACAACCTTCAGTTGGAGCATAGGTAGCATACAGAGAAGCGCCCTATTGTCATGGAAATAAGAAATGGTGACTTACAAGACAAAGTACCCAGCTTGGAAACACAGCAAGACAAGGCAATGGCCATAAGGTAAATCAATTTCCAAATAACAAACTTTAGGTCCAGAGAGGCTAAAAGGGATCCAGTTTAAGAGTGGATAGGACCAGGTTAAGATCCCAGTCATGGAGACACCGACGGATGAAACTGCAGCTGAAACCGCATCACACCTTGGAAGAACAGCCAGGAGCTGCTGAAATAGTGCAGAAATATTCCCCTTCACGGAATTAAGCCGTAAACCGGCCTCAAAACTGCCCTGAAGGAAGGCCAAGAAACGAGGATGGTGAAATCTGGATGTATGAATGCCATGCGATGAAACTGGTTTCCGGGCTTGCAACATAGGCCCTCATTCCGAGTTGATCGGTCGCAAGGCGAATTTAGCAGAGTTGCACACGCTAAGCCGCCGCCTACTGGGAGTGAATCTTAGCTTCTTAAAATTGCGACCGATGTATGCGCAATATTGCGATTACTAACTACTTAGCAGTTTCAGAGTAGCTTCAGACTTACTCTGCCTGTGCGATCAGTTCAGTGCTTGTCGTTCCTGGTTGACGTCACAAACACACCCAGCGTTCGCCCAGGCACTCCCACCGTTTCTCCGGCCACTCCTGCGTTTTTTCCGGAAACGGTAGCGTTTTCAGCCACACGCCCCTGAAACGCCGTGTTTCCGCCCAGTAACACCCATTTCCTGTCAATCACATTACGATCGCCGGAGCGAAGAAAAAGCCGTGAGTAAAAATACTTTCTTCATAGTAAAGTTACTTGGCGCAGTCGCAGTGCGAACTTTGCGCATGCGTACTAAGCGGATTTTCACTGCGATGCGATGAAAAATACCGAGCGAACAACTCGGAATGAGGGCCATAGTACGGACCACAGAGGGGGAGAAGCTTAGCCTCTAAGAACCGGCCTCAAAAGCCAGACAATTAAAGCTAATTGAGGAAGGTCCTCGTGCAGCAATGGACCTTGCAGGAGCAGATCTGGCCATTGCAGAAGACGTCACCAGAACCTGCATGGGCAGTTTGGAGTCACCAGGATCACTGAAACCCATTGAGCCTTGACCCACTTGAGCACCAGAGTCAACATTGGGTTGGAGGAAAAAGCTAAACTAGCCTGAAGTGACCACAGGAAAAATGTGGTTCTGCTGAGGAAGTCCACCTCCCGATTTCCCACACCTGGTGTGAACCCTACCGAGATCACAAAACTCTCCACCCAGAATGGTATGTCGACTGCCTCCGTCATTGCCCCATGTTCTTGGTGCCGCCCTGATGATTCATGTTCATCACTACTGTGGCATTGTCTAACCGAATCTGCACCGGCCAGCCACTATGAACTGGGCACCCTCAAAAGCTAGATAGATGACTTGGAGTTCGAGCACATTAGTGGGCTGTGACGCCTCTAATGATAACCAAAGACCCTGGCTGGAGGCGAACATGTAACATAATGGCCCCAGTCAAGGATACATGTGCCTGTGATGGCTATAACCCAAGCAAGGATCAGCCCTGGAGCAGGTAATCAGAAACCAGCCACCAATGGAGGTATTGACAAGTGCTGGTGGACAGAATTAGAAGTTAAGATGAGAGGTACTCCCACTGGAATTCCCATGAGTGCAACCTGGCCAACTAAATGGTCTCGAAGGTGGAAATAATTGTGCCAGTAGAACTGCCTTGATCAAATGCCGGAGGGAGTGAGCTTTGGTCTCTGTCAGGAATACACGCTGTAGTGAGGTGTCAAAGACCACCTCGAGGAACAGCAGGTGCTGGCAAGGGAACAGGTGAGACTTTTTGAAATTCAGGATCCAGCCATGATCCTGCAGCACCTGCACAGTGTGGTCCAGATGTAACTGCAACTAGGCAACCGAGTTGGCCTTCACTTGCAGATCATCCAAATATGGAATTACTGCAATTGCTTCCTTGCGCAGAAGGCTCGCCTTAACTGCCATGATTTTTGTGAAAACCCATGGGGCTGTGGCCAAACCAAATGGAAGGGCCTGGAACTGATAGTGAGCTGAGCCGTCAGTGAAGCGCAGGATAGAGTGATGTCCTGGCCAAATAGGAATGTAAAAGTACACACCCTGGATATAAAGGGAAGCCAGAAATGTGTTGGTCTCCATGCCATGGATCAATGAATACAGAGATTCCATCCAAAAATTATGTACCCACAACAACCCTGACGTGCAAGGCATGAAGATTCATGTTCGGCCGGAAGGACCCATTCAGCTTCAGAAGAATGAAGAAGTTGGAGTAGAATCACTGTTTCGGTTCTCTCACTGGAACCAGGGCAATAATCCCTTTGAAAGACACAGCCTGTTTAAGGCCACCAATCCACATCCTGGGGAAGAGCTGTGGTGAAAAAACTTGAGGAGGAGAAGCCCTGAGGTCAATTATGTAACCCCTTGAAATGACACCCAGCACTCAGGCACCTGAAGATGACCCCACCCTCTGATATGAGAAGAACTAGAGCAGGCAAAATTGCCCACCCCTGACTGGAGTGGGTGGGAAAGTCACCATCAGACGCCAGGCTTCTCAGGAGCCTTGGCTCCCAAGTGTCTATTGGCTCCAGAAAAGGGCCCTCAGGAGCCTAACCTCTGCCAGGGAAAAACCAACCCTGGCAGATTATAATTAAAAAACCCTCAAAGGATGAATGAAAAGCATGAAAGCGCAGACCCTGCTGCTTGGGGGAAGAGAGGTGCTTTTCCCACCAGTGGCCTATGCAATAAAAGCATCCAACTCAGCCCCAAACATATTGCCCCCCATGCGGAACCACCTCCAATGACCGCATGAAGTCAGAATCAGCATTCCAAGCACGGAGCCAAAGGGCCCGCTATGCAGCTACAGCTGTAGTGGAGATCCAGAACACCACCTGAGCCCTGTCCTGCATGGCCTTGCAAACATACTCTGCTGCACCTTGGATTTGCTCTGTGAAATCAAACAAGGAAACCTGGGAGGAATCGCCCCGGAGGCCCTTGACAAATTTTTCAGCCAAAGTCTCCATGGTTTGGGCTACCCATGATGAGGCCAGTAAGGGGCGGATTACCACCCTGTAACACGCAAAAATCGATTTAAGACAACCCTCAAGTTTTTTGTCTAAAGGATCTTTAAAGGACACAGAACCTTGCACCAGAAAAGCAGTAGGTTTAACTAAGCCAGCCAAGGCATCCACCTTGAGAGACATTTCCCACTTAGTCACATGATTTCCTGGGAGTGGGTAATGAGAGGCAAATGAGCAAGGGATAGAAAACTTCCTATCAGGCATTTTCTCAATAAGACCCCGAAAAATCCAAGGAAGCAGGGAAAATGTCAACTGCCTTACGCTGATGCTTAAAAGGGCCTACCGCCTCTTTCAAGGAACCCAGATCCAAGCTGTCTAGGGACTGCCGCCGACAGTTCACTTGCAATGCCCCTGAGTCCTGCTGTCCACATGGTAGTTTAACCTGACACTGCGCAGTAGTAAATAATAATGCCACCGTAGTGCCCTTGCACTTAACGTCCTTTGCCTTGTCCGCCAGGTACCCTGCTCCGTGCAGCGTTGAGGTGAATAACCTCTCCAAGATAGCAGGCATGGGAAGAAAACTAACAAACAGTTCACTGAGGCACTGTAAAACAATAAGGAAACAAAGCAATCTGCAGATGAGAGGAGTTTATGGGGTCAGTGAGTGTGTCCCTTCAGCAGATATCCAGATCTGTCCAGGAATGGCCGCACAGCGTCCCACCAGTACACAGCAACTGTGACACAGCAGGAGGAGACCAGCTGGGATAAACTCCACTCCCTCTGCTCAGAGTATCTACTCTCCTGTGCCCAGGGTACTGCCCTTCTAGCTGGGGAAATACCTGGAACTGCTAATAACATAGGCTGCCTGACGCATGCTCACTCCAGTGAGGGAGCCACAGCAGGAGATCCAGCGAGATGGCTAGCCATCCGGGACCAGAGTAATGCCCCCACACCCTCTAAAAGGGTGAGGGCAACCACAGTCCCCGGGTCTAGGCAGTCTCATAAAAGATCGGAGTGTACAGCTGGTCGCGACCTGCTGGTATATCAGTTGGGTAAACCACCAGCTTTTTCTGACCTGTAGCAGATTTCAGTTAACATATTACATATATTTTTTATATAGTATTAGGAATATTGGGTACTTTTTTCTAGACCCAGAATAATGAGTGCAAAATAAATAAAGCATTTATTGCCACATTAAAGTGAGGCTTAGCAGCATAAAAGTATAACAGTGATGTACTCATCTGGAATCAGAGCACCATGATATGGGTGACCCTGCAGCTATAAAGCACTTTTCTCAAGTTATCCCACACAATTACTCCGTCTGAATTTACTTGCAGCATAGATACCCGAAGTGCAGACAGTTGAAATTGTGTAAAAAGGGGGACGCTGTCTGCCGTACTGTGTAAAAAAGGGACTCTGTCTGCCGTAATGTGTAAAAAGGGGGACGCTGTCTGCGGTAATGTGTAAAAAGGGGACTCCGTCTGCGGTAATGTGTAAAAAGGGGACTCTGTCTGCCGTAATGTTTAAAAAGGGGACGCTGTCTGCCGTATTGTGTAAAAATGGGGACGCTGTCTGCCGTAATGTGTAAAAAGGGGACTCTGTCTGCCGTAATGTGTAAAAAGGGTACGCTGTCTGCCGTAATGTGTAAAAAGGGGGACGCTGTCTGCCGTAATATGTACAAAAAGGGGACGCTGTCTGCCGTAATATGTAAAAAGGGGGACGCTGTCTGTTGTAATGTATAAAAATGGGGACTGTCTGCCGTAATGTGTAAAAGGGGCTCTACCTGGTATAGTGGCGCTACTGTGCGGCCTAATTTGAATAATGGACTACTGTGCACCGTAGTATGAATTGGTATTATTTTGTGGCCACACTCCTTCCCCATGAAGCCACACCCCTATATTTTTTGCGCGCGCCTGGGGTGCGTACTGTCCCTGTTTTACATAAGGGGGGGGCGCCAATGCCATTTCTTACACACAGCGCTAAAATGCCTAGTTACGGCACTGGATGAGCATGTAAAAAAAGATACATAAAACAATGTGTAAGTACACATTGGGGGTCACTCCGAGTTGATTGCTCGCAAGCAGTTTTTAGCAGCCATGCAAACGTATTGTCGCCGCCCACTGGGGAGTGTATTTTCGTTTTGCAGAAGTGCGAACGCTTGTGCAGCAGAGCACCTGCAAAATCGTTTTGTGCAAACCAAGACCAGCCCTGTAGTTACTCTTCGTGTGCGTTGATTCTAACGATGGAGGGTCGGCTTTTGATGTCACACACCCGCCCAGCAAACGCCCAGCCACGCCTGCGTTTCTTGTGCCATGCCTGCTTTTTTCTAAGCACTCCCTGAAAACGGTAAGTTGACACCCAGAAACGCCCACTTTGTCAATCTACTTGCGGACGGCTGTGCGATTGGAATCATCGCTAGAACCAGTGCAAAACCACAATGGAATTTGTACCCGTGCGACGCGCGTGCGCATCACGGAGCATACGCATGTGCAGATTAGCCGTTTTTTCCACTGATCGCTACGCAGCGAACAACGGCAGCTAGTGATCAACTCGGAATGACCCCCATTGTTTTATCTATCTTTTTTTACATGCTCATCGAACCTAACAACTCATCAAAGAGAAACCTCTTCAAGTAAAAAGATAAAGAAAACAGGACCTTAAGGACACATTACAGTCTAAGATGGCGCCGCAGATGGCTGCCTCAGAGCTACGCAGCTCAGCCAAAATACCTGTTTCCCCTTGTTTTCCCTTGTCCTTGTCTACCCCACCGGTGACCAAATACAGCAGGGAAGCCCTCCTAAGTTGGAGCGCTCCCGAGGTGCTTACCACACGTTCGGGCCCGTCGGCGGGCGGATCAGCGGCCCTTGCAGCACTCGCTGCCCTTGCTGCCCTGTGTGGCAAGGATGCAGATGTTGTGGACACCGAAGTGGATGACCGAGCAACCGCGCCCCCCGCAGCCCAGGTGGCGACTGGCGGATGGATCACCGGCCCCGGAAAGAGAATGACGGAGGCCCTCATGTCGGCCCTAGTAGAAGGACCTGGACTCAGAGGAGAGGCTGTCGCGCAGGCGCCCTAGTGAGGTAGCGGCGGCGAGGGCACCAGACCGCTTCCCGCAATCCTGCTTTCGAATGTGCGCTCACTGGCAAACAAGTTCGACGAATTGTCCCTCCTTCTGGGCAGCGCAGGGTCAGGCATTACAGGGTCATCCGTCCTCTGCTTTACGGAGACGTGGCTGGACGACCATATTGCGGACAACCCGATGTCTCTGCCGGGCTTCAGTCTCTTCAGGGCCGATCGCTCCAAGGTTCTCTCAGGAAAAACGAAGGGTGGTGGCATCTGCTTCTACATCAACGACGGATGGTGCACCAATGTCACGATCATAGGCAAATCATGCAGCCCTCACCTGGAGATGCTAAGTATCAACTGCAACCCCTTCTATTCCCCCCCGGGAATTTGCCTCAATTGTCCTTGTGGGAGTGTACATCCCCCCCCCTCGCCTGTGCGAACGAAGCCCTGCACCACCTGGCCATATGTATATCCGACATAGAACAAAAACACCCAGACTCTCTGCTAATAATACTGGGTGACTTCAACAGAACTAACCTGAGCAAGGAGCTACCTAAGTACAAACAACAAGTCACGTGTCCCACTAGAGAAGGGCGCACCCTTGATCACTGCTACACTACCCTCAAGTCTGCCTTCCGGTCTATCCCGCGTGCTGCACTCGGCCTATCTGACCACTGCCTCGTCCACCTACTCCCTACCTATACACAGAAGCTGAGAGCAGTTAAGCCTGTCGTTAAGACTGTTAAGAAATGGACCAATGAGGCCAAGATGAAGCTCCAGGCCTGCTTTGACTGCACGGAATGGGGGGTCTTTGAAGCCTCGGCAACCGACCTAAATTACTTGACAGACACTGTCACATCCTACATCAGCTACTGTGAGGACATGTGTGTACCTACCAAGACTTACCGCATTTACAACAACAACAAGCCCTGGTTCAATGCCCAGCTCAGGCAACTTCGTCGAGCCAAAGAGGAGGCCTATAGCAGCGGTGACAGATCACTATACAACCGTACTAGGAACTCTCTGACTAAAGGAATCAGGCTAGCAAAAAAGTGGTTCTCGGACAAGCTGGCAAACGATCTCTCCACCAATGACCCTGTATCTGTATGGAAAGGAATGCAATCCATAACCAACTATAGGAAAACATCAAAGTCCACCGCCATGCACCAAGACCTTGCAAATGAACTGAACCACTTTTATTGCAGGTTCGCAAAAGAAGTCCCCTGCAACCCAAACAATCACCTCTACGATGCCCCGAACACCGACGGCCAACCCCAGGCACTGCAAGTCACCCAAGAAGAGGTGGAGGCATTGTTCAAAAGGGCCAAAACCAGGAAAGCTCCGGGTCCTGACGGAGTGTCACCATCTGCCCTAAGAGCATGTGCGGGTCAGCTCGCCCCCATATTCACCAAGATCTTCAATAAATCGCTGGAGCTACAGAAAGTCCCTTCCTGCCTCAAAAGGTCTACTATAGTCCCGGTCCCCAAGAAACCCACTATCACGAACCTGAACGACTGCAGGCCGATAGCACTGACGTCTGTGGTCATGAAAACGTTTGAGCCTCTGGTTTTGAATCACCTGAAAACTGTGACTGGCCCCCAACTGGACCCCCTGCAGTTCGCCTATCGCTCGAATCGGTGTGTCGAGGATGCAGTCAACCTGGGCCTGCACTACATTCTACAGCACCTAGACATTCCCGGTACCTACGCGAGGGTCCTGTTTGTCGATTTCAGCTCGGCCTTCAATACAATCGTCCCCAGCATCCTCCACCCCAAATTACTTCGCCTAGGGGTCCCAGAAGCTACCTGTTCCTGGATAATAGACTTCCTGACAGATAGGACACAGGTGGTGAAAGCGGGGGAATTCACCTCTCAAGCGCGGTCCATTAGTACAAGGGCCCCTCAGGGCTGTGTCCTCTCACCCCTGCTCTTCTCCCTGTACACAAATGACTGTACCTCAGAGGCGCAATCAGTAAGGCTCATCAAATTCGCCGATGACACCACCGTCATCGGCCTCATCAAGGATGGGGACGAATCGGCCTATAGACGGTAAGTAGACCGGCTGGCCCAGTGGTGCATCCACAACAACCTCGAGCTCAACCCCTCAAAACTGTCGAGATGATAGTGGACTTCAGGAAGAAGTCATCTAGTGCACCTCCGCTAACGATTGCTGACAGTGTGGTATCGCTAGTGGACTCCTTCAAGTTTCTAGGGACCACAATCTCCCGGGACCTTAAATGGGGGTCCAACGCTGACGCCACTGTTGGGAAAGCACAGCAGAGGTTGTTCTTCCTCAGGCAACTAAGGAAGTTCAACATCCCACAGAAGCTTCTGCTCCTCTTCTACTCCGCGATTGTGGAGTTGGTACTGTGCTCCTCGATACTCGTATGGTACAGCTCCGCCAGCGCGAGGGACAGATGCAGGCTCCAAAAGGTGGTCAGAACCGCAGAGAAGATCATCGGGGCCGACCTTCCCTCAGTCCAGGACCTGTACTTGTCCAGAGCTAAAAAGCGGGCAATGAAGATAGTAAAAGACCAGCTACACCCCGGCCACAGCATGTTTAACTTGCTTCCTTCAGGCAGGCGTTACAGGGCTGTCCCCGCCAGATCCACCAGAAGCCTCAAAAGTTTCTTTCCCCATGCGGTCCGCCTGCTGAACTCCTGTACATTGACTGACTAGACATACATGCAACTAACTAGTGTTCCTACGGTATACCTATCTGTGTAACTTTACTTGCCCAACACACACACACACACACACACACACACACACACACACACACACACACACACACACACACACACACACACACACACACCTGCTTACCTGTTACCTACTTGGCTGTTGTATAGCAAACCGAAGACAAATTCCTAGTATACGCAAGTATACCTGGCCAATAAAGCTGATTCTGATTCTGATAACGTATCATTTTCCTTATTTTTTATTTAATCGTGCTTATATGAGTTTTCTTTTCCCTAATCTTTGTATACAGTAAGTGCTTTTTTGTCCTTGTTTTAAATGTATATAAATGTATTTAAAACAAAAGTATGAAATGTGTTTTAGAAACATGCATAGAGCACTGCAAAGTCAGATGCTAGTCGGCAGTGCATTGATGAATAAAGCCAGGTCCTGCACAGTATGTGTACAGCATGGATGTAGTATGATTGGCCGGCTGTCAGGATCCTCGTGCCCAGCATACCGGCGCCGGGATCCCGATTGCCTGAATGCTGGCAGCGGGCCGAGCGCAAAAGAGCCCCTTGCGGGCTCAGTGGCGCTGGCTATTTATTCTCCCTCCAGGGGTGTCATGGACACCCCAAGAGGGAGAATAGTTGTTGGTATCCCAGCGCCGGTATGCTGAACGCCGGGTTCCCGACAGCCGGTATATCGAGTGCCACCCGTACTGCATGTGTTCCCAGTATTTCAATATAAATTATTTTGAATTTTTTTTTACAAAAACAATTTTCCCTGGTGGTCTAGTTGGATCTGGGGTTGTCTTTTGCTTCGGTCCTAATTCTTGAGAACAGGACCACTGGTTGTTCCTGGATGATGGGGTGGCTTTACTCACGCCCAAAGAGGCCAAATGATGCAACTGCATGAAGTCCTCTGCCAGAAGGACTTTGAATGAAATTAGAGGTTACTGGGAGTGCTGGCAGTTCCAGCTAGCTAACTGCTATACTTGTGCCCTGAATGCTCCTAGCATTGGTGGCAAGGAGACTGCTGCCCCACAATCTTGCTGCCTACTCTCTAGAGCAGGCATGTCCAAACTGCGGCCCTCCAGCTGTTGTGAAACTACAGATCCCAGCATGCCCTGACACAGTTTTGCTGTCGGAGAATGCTAAAGCTGTGTCAAGGCATGCTGGGATGTATAGTTTCTGAACAGCTGGAGGGCCGCAGTTTGGACATGCCTGCTCTATAGCATATTTTTGGCCACAGGGAGCAGCATTTTAGTAATGCTGTAGGCTGCAGATGATTAACAACCCCTTCCTAGACTTCCAGTCACTCGGGAGTGGCAAAGGCTTGGCTTTCTCCCTAGGACAGCTTAATGCATAGAAGGAAGCACATTCCACTCTCTAAACTGATAACAATGTTAAAGGTTGAACAATGGGCCTAATTCTGAGTTGATCGCAGCAGCAAGTTTGTTAGCAGTTGGGCAAAACCATGTGCACTGCAGGGGGGACAGATATAACGTACAGAGAGAGTTAGATTTGGGTGGGGTATATTCAAACTGAAATCTAAACTGCAATGTAAAAATAAAGCAGGCAGTATTTACCCTGCACAGAAACAAAATAACCCACCCAAATCTAACTCTCTCTGCAAATGTTATATCTGCCCCCCCTGCAGTGCACATGGTTTTACCCAACTGCTAATAAACTTGCTGCTGTGATCAACTCAGAATTACCCCCAACGTCTCCAGAAGGATACACATAGACAGTGCATGCTTCCACCTGGATTGGTTAAATGGACGGGCTGGACTTGGTCTGGACTTTGGTGTAGCTGGACCTCCTCTCTGCACTGGGAGCTGGCTTTCCCAGTTGTCCCAGCTGCAGTGGCTCGGTGCACATCTGCTAATCCAGAAATGAGCTCATAGCACAAAGTAAAAATAAAATATTTAAACACAGTGTCTGGCGCCGGTAATACATTTGAAAATGGCTCCTAGTGCTGCTAGTATGTTTGAAAAAGGCATCATGGCATGAGGGTTAACCCGTCCAGTACCACGGCTGCCATCTTAGCCAGGTGGGCCAAGTCTCCAGCCATAGAGTGTGAAACCAAAATACTGTGATATTCCTCTTATCTTCGGCTAGGAAAAATAGTCTTTTAAAATACTTTTTTTGTATTTACTTTTTAGGCAAATAAGTACCTTCCTGCTTCTAAAGACGCCTGTATCTGCTTGTATCCTGTGACTGCCAGATAGTCGACAAGTGCTTTTCTGTTTCCAACTGTTCTGAGATAAATTGCAGTGTCTCCAAAATCAGTCCCTCTGCCTGCGACCAAGCACAGCACTGGTCCATTGTAAGTGTCAAATGGTTAATAAGTAGACACCAACCAGTAGGTGTTGCAGCTTTGTGACCACATATATACACAAGAAGTAAGTTCCAGGTGCCTGGTGGTGCAGCAAGATATATTCCTACTGTATGGTGAATTTGGAGGAGTCAGTATCAGGCACTTAATGATGTTGAGAGGGAATACCAATATCCCAGGATTGGTAAAGTAAGTTCTTTCAGGTCATGGAGTAAGTGTCCTTACTCAAGTCTTTACTGGCTGACAAAGTAAGCTAACCAGTTACAATTACCAACATGCAATATTTTTTTTTTTCCCATTCCCTTTGCCCATCTGTCCTTTAATAGACTCATGAGTCCTGCTTGTTATGCTTTCTCTCTCCATATCCACTGCAGGACTCTGCAAATCCCTACAGTGGCTCCCCCATTTCTTCCAGAATCCAATTTAAATTGGCTTTACCTACAAAACTCTCAACACCAAAATACCCAAGAGTTTGGTTGGACCCCAATACTGGTAGCGGGACTGACTACAACCTGTCTGGTTACCTTTGCATGCATCAGCTTCACTCCGGCTGCTGTTAACTGGGCAATTTCATTAGGAGAGGCAGGGGTAATTCGTACCTACCCACCATAATCTCAGTATACATGACACCCCTTCGTACAACTCAGCTCTCATGTCCTATTTTTCGCCCTCACATTCATACATGTTTTCATGGCAAAGCTCTCTTTTCTACAACTGTCAGGCACTGCAGAGCACAATGGCCCTCATTCCGAGTTGTTCGCTCGCTAGCTGCTTTTAGCAGCATTGCACACGCTAAGCCGCCGCACTCTGGGAGTGTATCTTAGTTTAGCAGAATAGCGAACGAAAGATTAGCAGAAGTGCTAACAAATATTTTCAAACAGTTTCTGAGTAGCTCCATACCTACTCCTAGATAGCGATCAGCTCGGTCCGTTTAGTTCCTGGTTTGACGTCACAAACACGCCCTGCGTTCAGCCAGCCACTCCCCCGTTTCTCCAGACACTCCCGCATTTTTCCCTGACACGCCTGCGTTTTTTAGCACACTCCCGGAAAACGCTCAGTTACCACCCAGAAACGCCCCTTTCCTATCAATCACTAACCGATCAGCAGAGCGACTGAAAAGCGCAGCAGGATCCACAGCAAATCTACTAAGTTTTTACCTAAATAACTAAGCACATGCGCCCTGCGCGCCTTGCACATGCGCAATTAGCAACAAATCACAGCATAGCGAAAATCGGCAACGAGCGAACAACTCGGAATGACCACCATTGTTCCTTTTAAATTATAGTAACATAGTTTCTGAGGTTGAAAAAAGACAATTTGTCCATCGAGTCCAACCTATATGTGGTCTCCTACGCTGTATTATTTTTAGGACAAATTTTGTCGGTTGCTAATGTCGGCCATTGTGTTTATTCCTTATTCCTCTTTTTTAATAACTGTAGTGCGTGACTATGCACCGTAACCCTGTATATCCTTATCCATTAGGAATTTATCTAGCCCATTCTTAAAAGTGTTGACCGAGTCCACCATTTCTACCATCTCAGGGAGGGAACTCCAAACACATATTGTCCTTACTGTGAAAAAACCTTTTAGCCTCTGTGTGTGGAATCTCCTCTCCTCTAACCTAAGCGGGTGTCCACGTGTCCTCTGTGTTGATCTACCAAAAACAGATCCCCCGCAAGCTGTGTATTGTCCCCTTATATATTTGTAAATGTTGATTATGTCCCCTCTTAGTCTCCTCTTTTCCAGTGTGAACATGCCTAGCCTTCAGGGCCGTTTCTTGGGGCAGGCGAGCAGTGCAACCGCACTGGGCGCCCGCCACGGCACTAACTGTGGCTCCCTGCTTCCCCCTCCTATTTCTCCCCGAGTAACCCGCTCGGGGGGCGGAGTTTCACGGAATGACGCGGTTGCGTCGTTACGTCACGACGCAACCCCGTCACTCCGCGAAACTCCCCCCCCCGAGCGGAGTACAGAGGGGGATCCAAGTTAGGAAGAGGGAAAGGCCGGACCGAGGAGCGACTAGTGAGGCGGGCCGAAGAGCGGTAATCACCCCTGTAAGTATTCTCTCTCTCTTAATGTGTAAAATGGGGACACCTGCCGTAATGTGTGAAATGGGGACTCTTGCCTGCCGTAGTGTGGGGATTTAATGTATCAAGGGCATTGCGGTGTGTGGCATAATATGGTGCAGGGGGCATTACTGTGTGGGGCTTAATATGGTAGAATTTTTTTTTCCTGTGGTGGTCGTTATCTGTTGGAGCAGGGTCAAAAACTGGATTGTGAGGTAGTCTTTTCAGACGAGGCCATGCCCATTTAAATGAGGCCACACCTATTTAGATGAGGCCACGCCCCCTTGCCGGGTGCGCGCACACGTTTTTTTTTCTTCATCTAGGTGTGTGTGTGTGTGTGTGTGTGGGGGGGGGGGCACATTTTTTTATGTCATGGGGGGGCGCATTTTTAAATCTCGCACTGGGAGCCAAATTGGCTAGAAACAGCCCTGCTAGCCTTGCAAGCCTTTCCTCATATTCCAGTGTCTCCATCCCCTTAATTAGTTTGGTCGCCCGCCTCTGAACCTTTTCTAGTTCCAGGATATCCTTTTTGTAGTATGGTGCCCCAAATTGTGCACAGTATTTAAGATGAGGCCTCACTAGGGATTTATATAATGGGAGTATAACACTCTCATTACTTGCATCTATTCCCTGCTTTATACATGCTAATACCTTGTTAGCCTTCTTTGTTGCAATCCTACTTTGGGTTCAACTGCTTTGTTTGCTATCTATGTGTACACCTAACTTTTTTTTCCAGTACAAAATCCCCTTACTTTACCCCATTTAGTGTGTAGGTGTTATTTTTGTTCTTGCTACCAAAGTTTATTACTTCTCACTTGTCTGTATTGAAGTTCATTCTCCATTTTCCTGCCCATGCTTCCAGTTTAACTAAGTCATTCTGAAGAGACTCAGCATCTCCCTCTGTATTTCTAACATTACACAATTTGGTATCGTCTGCAAAAAATTACACCATGCTCTCTAGATCTACTGCTAGATCGTTAATGAAAATGTTGAACAATAGTGGTCCAAGTACAGACCCTTGTGGCACACCACTTAGTACTTCAGTCCAATTTTAGAAAAAGTTCCATTTACCACAACGCGCTGCTCCCTATTATCTAACCAATTTCTGACCCAGGTACTATTGTGCTCCCTAGCCCTAGTTCTTGTAACTTAGTCTGTAACAAGTCTCACGTGCGGTACTGTGTCGAAAGCTTTAGCAAAGTCTAAAAAGATTACATCCACCTCGTTACCCTGATCAAGGTTTGCACTAGCTGTTTCATAAAAGCCTAGTAAGTTTGTTTGACATGATCTATCCTTCACAAATCCATGTTGGTTCCTATTAATAACCTTATTGGCTTCAAGGAACTTCTGTATACTATCCCTTAGACTACCTTTCAGTACTTTCCACACTATAGATGTAAGACTAACTGGTATATAATTACCCGGTTCAGCTGTATTTCCCTTTTTGAATATCGGCACTACTTCCTCTTTACGCCAGTGTTTGGGAACCAAGCCTGATGTAAGTGAGTCATTGAAGATCAAAAATTGCGGCCTTGCTAGTTCAGAGTGAAGCTCCATGAGAACCCTTGGGTGAATTCCGTCGGGACCAGGTGATTTATTAATCTTAATTTTTTTACTACCTCATCACTTAAATAAGCAGTTAGCAGTGGGACATTAGCTTTGTTGAGATTGTGTGTTAATCCCTGCATCTGGACCTCTCTTGTGAAGACCGATGAGAAAAACTCATTTAATTTTCCGCTATGTCATTGTCGTTTTTGATTAAAACTCCCAGCTTGTTCTTTAAAGGGCCTATACTCTTTTTCTTTAATCTTTTGCTGTGGATATATTTAAACATTTTTTGTGGGGTTTGCATTGCTTTCCTTTGCTACTAGCTTTACAGTTTCTACTTTATCCACTCATTTCTTTTTTGCATATTTTGTTACAATTCTTATAGTACTGGAATGACTCCACATTCCCGTCTGATTTGTATTTTTTGAATGCTTGCCTTTTTGTGCCCATTAGTTCCTTAATCTTTTTGATAAGCCTTATTGGTTTGGAATTTTTAGTCCTTTGGCCCTCATTCCGAGTTGATTGCTCGCTAGCTGCTTTTAGCAGCATTGCAAACGCTAGGCCACCGCCCTCTGGGAGTGTATCTTAGCTTAGCAGAATAGCGAACAAAAGATAAGCAGAACTGCTACTAAATAATTCCTTGCAGTTTCTGAGTAGCTCCAGACCTACTCCTAGATTGCGATCACCTCAGTCCGTTTAGTTCTTGGTTTGACGTCACAAACACGCCCTGCGTTCGGCCAGCCACTCCCCCATTTCTCCAGCCACTCCTGCGTTTTTGCCTGGCACGCCTGCGTTTTTTTAGCACACTCCCTGAAAACGCTGAGTTGTCGCCCAGAAACACCCACTTCCTGTCAATCACACTACGATCACTTGAGCGTTGAAAAAACGTTGCTCGAGCTTGTGTAAATCTCCAAAGTTTTGTGTTAAATTACTTAGCGCATGCGTGCTGCGTACCATGCGCATTTTCCACCTAATCGCTGCGTTGCGAAAAACGGCAACGAGCGAACAACTCGGAATGACCACCTTTGTTTGCTGACCATGGGAATACATTTGCGAGTATTATTAACAAGCAGTGATTTTAATACCTCCCATTTCTCCATTATAATCATATAATAATAGTAGACAAAAAGTGGCATGCCAGGTGTAAAATACTGTGGGGCTGATTATGAGTGAGTTGGAAGCCTTTGGCAAAATCATGTTGCACTGCAGGTAGGTAGAATGTAAAATGTGCAGTGATAATGATTTATGTGTAAAAATAAAGCTGCCCAGCATTTGTGCGGCACATGAGAAAAGCAGACAGTACTGTTGAAAGTGGAGTGCGCTACTGCACAGACTCCGTGTTGGTTCCTGAGGGGAGGCTTCATTCCCTAGCCAAGGTCGCCACTGAATCTAGTACTTCACATGCGCTGTGCCATCTTGTTACTGTGTATGGGCAATACTGTGGTACACAGCTGTGTGACACTTAGGTCCAGTGAGATACGTGATTCACCTGCTATAGAAGTGTTTCCAGAGTTCTGCACTGCAACCCGCATGCTGCATATTGGGTGTGACTCAGATGTGGCCGGAGTGGTTATCACTGCTGCTTCCAAGGAAAAGTTTTGTACGTTAATGCAGCAGAAGACGTCTATTACAGTAGGGATCCGACGCAGGCATCAGATCACTGACTTACCATTGGGTACCCGTTGGGACGCACAAGCCACCCAGGGCCGGTTCTAGACCTTGTGGTGCCCAGGGCAAAAATAGGGGCGTGGCTTCTTCATAGGGAAGGAGCAAGGCCACAGTTATCACCCTGTACTTGTGCCCCACAGTAGTTGTGCCCCCAGTAGCTGTACCCCTAGCAGCTGTGCCCCCAGTTGATTTGCCCCCTTTAGCAGTGCCCCCTGTAGAAGTGCCCCCAGTATGTGCCCCCTGTAGTTGTGCCCCCTGTATATTTGCCCCAGTAGCTGTGCCCCCTGTTGTAGTGCCCCCAGTAGCAGTGCCCCCAGTTGATTTGGCCCCAGTAGCAGTGCCCCCTGTAGATTTGCCCCCAGTAGCTGTGCCCCCAGTAGCTGTGCCCCCTGTTGCAGTGCCCCCAGTAGCAGGTCCCTCAGTTGATTTGCCCCCAGTAGCTGTTTTCCCGTAGCAGTGCCCTCTGTGGTAGTGGCCCCAGTATGTGCCCCCTGTAGTTGTGCCCCTAGTAGTTGTGCCCCCTGTAGTAGCACCGCTTGCAAACAAGAAAAACAAACAAAAAATAAGAATTTACTCACCGGTAATTCTATTTCTCGTAGTCCGTAGTGGATGCTGGGTACTCCGTAAGGACCATGGGGAATAGACGGGCTCCGCAGGAGACTGGGCACTCTTAAAAGAAAGATTAGGTACTATATCTGGTGTGCACTGGCTCCTCCCTCTATGCCCCTCCTCCAGACCTCAGTTAGGGAAACTGTGCCCGGAAGAGCTGACATTACTAGGAAAGGATTTGGAATCCAGGGTAAGACTCATACCAGCCACACCAATCACACCGTACAACTTGTGATAACTATACCCAGTTAACAGTATGAACAACAACTGAGCCTCATTCAACAGATAGCTCATAACAATAACCCTATAGTTAAGCAATAACTATATACATGTATTGCAGAAAGTCCGCACTTGGGACGGGCTCCCAGCATCCACTACGGACTACGAGAAATAGAATTACCGGTGAGTAAATTCTTATTTTCTCTGACGTCCTAGTGGATGCTGGGTACTCCGTAAGGACCATGGGGATTATACCAAAGCTCCCAAACGGGTGGGAGAGTGCGGATGACTCCTCAGCACCGAATGAGCAAACTCAAGGTCCTCCTCAGCCAGGGTATCAAACTTGTAGAATTTTGCAAAAGTGTTTGATCCCGACCAAGTAGCAGCTCGGCAAAGTTGTAAAGCCGAGACCCCTCGGGCAGCCGCCCAAGAAGAGCCCACCTTCCTCGTGGAATGGGCTTTTACTGATTTAGGATGCGCCAGGCCAGCCGCAGAATGTGCAAGTTGAATCATGCTACAGATCCAGCGAGCAATAGTCTGCTTTGAAGCAGGAGCACCCAGCTTGTTGGGTGCATGCAGTATAAACAGCGAGTCAGTTTTTCTGACTCTAGCCGTCCTGGAAACATAGATTTTCAGGGCCCGGACTACGTCCAGCAACTTGGAATCCTCCAAGTCCCGAGTAGCCGCAGGCACCACAATAGGTTGGTTCAAATGAAATGCTGATACCACCTTTGGGAGAAATTGGGAACGAGTCCTCAATTCTGCCCTGTCCATATGGAAAATCAGATATGGGCTTTTACAGGACAAAGCCGCCAATTGTGACACACGCCTAGCTGAGGCCAAGGCCAACAGCATGACTACCTTCCACGTGAGATACTTCAACTCCACGGTCTGAAGTGGCTCAAACCAATGTGATTTTAGGAAATCCAACACAATGTTGAGATCCCAAGGTGCCACTGGAGGCACAAAAGGGGGCTGAATATGCAGCACTCCCTTAACAAACGTCTGAACTTCAGGCAGTGAAGCCAGTTCTTTTTGAAAGAAAATAGACAGGGCCAAAATCTGGACTTTAATGGATCCCAATTTTAGGCCCATAGTCACTCCTGACTGTACGAAGTGCAGAAATCGACCCAGCTGAAATTCCTCTGTTGGGGCCTTCCTGGCTTCACACCAAGCAACATATTTTCGCCATATGCGGTGATAATGTTTTGCTGTCACATCCTTCCTAGCTTTTATCAGCGTAGGAATGACTTCATCTGGAATGCCCTTTTCCATTAGGATCCGGCGTTCAACCGCCATGCCGTCAAACGCAGCCGCGGTAAGTCTTGGAACAGACAGGGCCCCTGCTGTAGCAGGTCCTGTCGGTGCGGCAGAGGCCAAGGGTCCTCTGAGATCATTTCTTGTAGTTCCGGGTACCAAGTTCTTCTTGGCCAATCCAGAACAATGAGTATAGTTCTTACTCCTCTCTTTCTTATTATCCTCAGTACCTTTGGTATGAGAGGAAGAGGAGGGAACACATAAACCAACTGGTACACCCACGGTGTCACTAGAGCGTCCACAGCTATCGCCTGAGGGTCCCTTGACCTGGCGCAATATCTTTTTAGCTTTTTGTTGAGGCGGGACGCCATCATGTCCACCTGTGGCCTTTCCCAACGATTTACAATCAGCTGGAAGACTTCTGGATGAAGTTCCCACTCTCCCGGGTGGAGGTCGTGCCTGCTGAGGAAGTCTGCTTCCCAGTTGTCCACTCCCGGAATGAACACTGCTGATTGAATCAGCACTGGTTGGTTTTGAAGCAGGGGCTCTGCTTGACTCAGGGCATTGTAAATGTCCCTTAGTTCCAGTATATTTATGTGTAGTGAAGTCTCCTGACTTGACCACTGTCCCTGGAAGTTCCTTCCCTGAGTGACTGCCCCCCATCCTCGGAGGCTTGCGTCCGTGGTCACCAGGATCCAATCCTGTATGCCGAATCTGCGGCCCTCGAGAAGATGAGCACTCTGCAGCCACCACAGCAGAGACACCCTGGCCCTTGGGGACAGGGTGATCAACCGATGCATCTGAAGATGCGATCCGGACCATTTGTCTAACAGATCCCACTGAAAGATCCTTGCATGGAACCTGCCGAAGGGAATTGCTTCGTAAGAAGCCACCATCTTTCCCAGAACTCGCGTGCAGTGATGCACCGACACCTGTTTTGGTTTCAGGAGGTCCCTGACCAGCGATGACAATTCCTGGGCCTTCTCCACCGGGAGAAGCACCTTCTTCTGTTCTGTGTCCAGAATCATGCCCAGGAAGAGCAGATGCGTCGCAGGAATCAGCTGCGACTTTGGGATATTCAGAATCCAGCCGTGCTGTTGCAACACTTCCCGAGAAAGTGCTACGCTGACTAACAACTGCTCTCTGGACCTCGCCTTTATAAGGAGACCGTCCAAGTACGGGATAATTATAACTCCCTTCTTCCGAAGGAGTATCATCATTTCGGCCATTACCTTCGTAAATACCCTCGGTGCCGTGGACAGACCAAACGGCAACGTCTGGAATTGGTAATGACAGTCCTGTACCACAAACCTGAGGTACTCCTGGTGAGGTGGGTAAATGGGGACATGTAGGTAAGCATCCTTGATGTCCAGTGACACCATAAAATCCCCCTCTTCCAGGCTTGCAATAACCGCCCTGAGCGATTCCATTTTGAACTTGAACTTCCTTATATAAGTGTTCAAGGATTTCAAATTTAGAATGGGTCTCACCGAACCGTCTGGTTTCGGTACCACAAACATTGTGGAATAGTAACCCCGTCCCTGTTGAAGGAGGGGAACTTTGATTATCACCTGCTGAAGGTACAGCTTGTGAATTGCCGCCAGTACTACTTCCCTTTCCTTGGGAGCAGCTGGCAAGGCTGATTTGAGGTAACGGCGAGGGGGAGACGCCTCGAACTCCAGCTTGTATCCCTGAGATACCACTTGTAGAACCCAGAGATCCACCTGTGAGCGAACCCACTGGTCGCTGAAGTTCCGGAGACGCGCCCCCACCGCACCTGGCTCCACCTGTGGAGCCCCAGCGTCATGCGGTGGACTTAGTGGAAGCAGGGGAGGATTTTTGTTCCTGGGAACTGGCGGTCTGGTGCAGCTTTTTCCCTCTACCCCTGCCTCTGGGCAGAAAGGACGCGCCTCTGACCCGCTTGCTTTCTGAGGCCGAAAGGACTGTACTTGATAATACGGTGCTTTCTTAGGCTGTGAGGGAACCCGAGGTAAAAAAGTCGACTTCCCAGCTGTTGCTGTGGATACGAGGTCCGAGAGACCGTCCCCAAACAATTCCTCACCCTTATAAGGCAAAACCTCCATGTGCCTTTTAGAATCAGCATCACCTGTCCACTGCCGAGTCCATAATACTCTCCTGGCAGAAATGGACATTGCATTAATTCTAGATGCCAGCCGGCAAATGTCCCTCTGTGCATCCCTCATATATAAGACGACGTCTTTAATATGCTCTATGATTAGCAAAATAGTATCCCTGTCAAGGGAATCAATGTTATCTGACAGGGTATCAGACCAAGCAGCTGCAGCACTACACATCCATGCTGAAGCAATTGCAGGTCTCAGTATAGTACCTGAGTGTGTATACACAGACTTCAGGATAGCCTCCTGCTTTCTATCTGCAGGCTCCTTTAAGGCTGCCGTATCCTGAGACGGCAGTGCCACCTTTTTTGATAAGCATGTGAGCGCCTTGTCCACCCTAGGGGATGTTTCCCAAAGTAACCTGTCCGTTGGCGGAAAAGGGTACGCCATTAGTAACCTCTTAGAAATCACTAATTTCTTATCTGGGGAACACCACGCTTCTTCACACAATTAATTTAACTCATCAGATGGGGGGAAAAGTCACTGGCTGCTTTTTCTCCCCAAACATAATACCCTTTTTAGTGGTAACCGGGTTAATGTCAGAAATGTGCAACACATTTATCATTGCCGTAATCATGCATCGGATGGCCCTTGTGGACTGTACATTTGTCTCATCCTCGTCTACACTGGAGTCAGACTCCGTGTCGACATCTGTGTCTGCCATCTGAGGTAGCAGGCATTTTTGAGCCCCTGATGGCCTCTGAGACGCCTGGGCAGGCGCGGGCTGAGATGCCGGCTGTCCCAAAGCTGTTACGTCATCGAACCTTTTATGCAAGGAGTTGACACTGTCGGTTAATACCTTCCACATATCCATCCACTCTGGTGTTGGCCCCGCAAGGGGCGACATCACACTTATCGGCTCCTGCTCCGCCTCCACGTAAGCGTCCTCATCAAACATGTCGACACAGCCGTACCGACACACCGCATACACACAGGGAATGCTCTGACTGAGGACAGGACCCCACAAAGTCATTTGGGGAGACAGAGAGAGAGTATGCCAGCACACACCAGAGCGCTATATAACAGAGGGATTTACACTAACACAAAGTGAATTTTCCCCCAATAGCTGCTTATATCACCTTTTGCGCCTAAATTTATGTGCCCCCCCTCTCTTTTTTACCCTTCTTGTAGCGTATACTGCAGGGGAGAGCCTGGGGAGCGTCCTTCCAGCGGAGCTGTGAAGAGAAAATGGCACCGGTGTGCTGAGGGAGATAGCCCCGCCCCCTCCGCGGCAGGCTTCTACCGCTTTTTTAATAATGTTAATGGCGGGGGATTAGGCACATATACAGTTTATAACCGTATTATGTACACATTTGCCAAAAGGTATACTTAATGCAGCCCAGGGCGCCCCCCCCCCAGCGCCCTGCACCCACCAGTGACCGGAGCGTGTGGTGTGCTGTGGGAGCAATGGCGCACAGCTGCAGTGCTGTGCGCTACCTTATTGAAGACCGGAGTCTTCAGCCGCCGATTTTCTCCTGGTTCTTCCGTCTTCTGGCTCTGCAAGGGGGACGGCGGCGCGGCTCCGGGAACGGACGATCGAGGTCGGGCCCTGTGTTCGATCCCTCTGGAGCTAATGGTGTCCAGTAGCCTTAGAAGCACAAGCTAGCTGCAAGCAGGTAGGTTTGCTTCTCTCCCCTCAGTCCCTCGTAGCAGTGAGTCTGTTTCCAGCAGATCTCACTGAAAATAAAAAACCTAACAAATACTTTCTTTTCTAGTAAGCTCAGGAGAGCCCACTAGGTGCATCCAGCTCTGGCCGGGCACAGATTCTAACTGAGGTCTGGAGGAGGGGCATAGAGGGAGGAGCCAGTGCACACCAGATATAGTACCTAATCTTTCTTTTAAGAGTGCCCAGTCTCCTGCGGAGCCCGTCTATTCCCCATGGTCCTTACGGAGTACCCAGCATCCACTAGGACGTCAGAGAAAAACAATACTTACCAGCCCCGCTCCTACTTCCGGACCGCTGCCGCTGTCTCTGGCTGCTGCCGGCTCCTCTCTATGGGAGAGACGTCATGACGTCTCTCCCATAGCAGTGCTGCACTGACACTAGGGGTCAATTATCACCTCTAGCGTCAGTCAGCGACACCGGCTGCAGCGGGCACCCACACAGCCCATGGCAGCTGCTGCAGCCGGCGAGAGGGGGTCAGGAGTAGCGGCTCTTGCCACAGCGGCAGCGGCGCCCTCGGGGTAGCGGCGCCCAGGGCAAAAAGCCTGCTTGACCGTGACAAGAGCCGCTGCTGAAGCCACCCCTAGCAGAGGCCAGGAGATCTCTGTCCATTGACGAGGATCCCTGGCCTCTTCGCTCCTCCTAAATGGGGGCAGCACACCTCCGTTTTCACAAATGGAGGCCTTCGCCACTCCCTCCCTGCCCCTAACATGGCAACAGACTGTCAATCACTGACAGTCTGAGCTGGTCTGCTTTCTACATTGCAGGACCTGCGCATGCACAAAGTACAGAGAATCAGTATATTGCAGCATGTGCCACAGCAATGACCAGTCCTGAATGAGGGCTACAGTCAGTGGCTGGTGAGCTGTATGACACCCTGCTCTACTCAAGCTCAGCTCTATCAAAACAGTATACGGCTTTACCCATTACTGCTTCAGTAAACCAACTCCACTATTTAAGTAATTGGGCTGTGCGTAGTGTTAAGGTCCATACACACTTAACGATATAATGAGTGACGTCGCTCAAGGCGGGGGAAAATGAGCGACGTCGCTCATTATATCGTTAAGTGTGCATGCCGCCAGCGACGACCGATGCGCGGCCCCGCGGGTCGGCAACGATCGTCGCTGTCGGTAGGGCATGCATGAAGGATGTGGACTGTCGTCCACGACCTTCATGCAGGGCTGGCGGGGGCGTGACGTCACTGAGCGATTTGAGCGGTCATATCGCTCAGTGCGTACAGGCGGCCGCCGACCGGCCGGCCCGGGAGGGGGAAACGTTAGACGATGTCGCTCACAGAGCGACATCGTCTAATGTGTATGGGCCTTAAAGCTATTCACTGGTGTGTACATTTACTGTGCCCCACCCCAAGCCTGAACACACACCACGTTTTCCAAAAAGTATTTATTTATACTTCATGTAATAACAATAAACATATTTGCATCCCTTGCATTACAACATGGTTTGTCCTGGTGCAAAATTACCTTCGTTTTTTTTTTCTCTCCACAGGAATGACCTTGGGTATAGCCTGGAGAGGAGAGCCTGAGCACCAAACAGCTAATCTTAATTACCCAGCAGCCCACAGTTCCCCACCGCCAGCCCATGGTCGGCCAGTTTTCAATTTGAAGTCAGCAGGTGCGGGCACCTTTACAGGGAAGACTGCTCTTAAATGGTCCCCCATTATTTTATTTTATGTTATTTACAGAGCAGGCAGTAAAAGGTGTCCTAGAGGACACCCTCACAGCTGCTCCAGCAACCCCAGTACCGGTGGCGGCAACACCAGCAACTGAGTTAGTGACTTCCTCTGTGGACTCTGGGGATATTGAGACATCCGTCCCAAAAAGACTTGTCGCTTGTACCATGCTTAACGCTTGGAAACCTATTTTGGCAATTATTTTTCACCGTGTTTGGTGAAACTACTTTGGGTGGTATTTGGCCAGATGTGTCAACCCCCAGTCCTTCCGGCACTCTAGAGTCCTCTCTTTTTTGCAGGCAAGTCTGGATTTTGGCCATAGGCGCTCTTCTTTGAGGATGCAGGTCTCCGCCCTGCCTGTACTCTTTCAGTGGCAGATTGCGCTTTTATCAGATGTCAGGAAATTTTTTCAGGGAGTCGCTGCCATTTGTTCCTCCAGTAACTCCATGAAATTTATCTTTAGACCTTCGGGCTCTCCAGTTGGCTCCTTTTGAGCCCTTGGATATGGTGGACATTCGTTGGCTTACCTGGAAGACTGTCTTCCTACTTGCCATTGCATTGGCAAGACAAGTGTCCAATCTGAGTGCCTTGTCTTGTCGCTCCCCCTTTCTGATCTTTAATTCAGATATAGTAGCATTGAGGACTCACTTGGGTTTCCTACCCAAGATTGTATCTCTGTTCTACATCAACCAGGTTATTGTGGTACCTGCTTTCAATGTTCCGGGTTCTTCTCAGGAGGAAGCCTCCCTGGATGTGGTGAGGGTTCTCTGAATTAATGTAGGCAGGACCAGAGATCTGATTCTCTGTTTGTCTTGTATGATTTCCACAAGACGGGCTGGCCAGCTTCTAAACAGACTTTGGCCAGGTGGCTTCACTTGATTATTCAACAAGTACTGCTCATTCCACCAGGTCGGTGGCAAGTTTTTGGTCAGCTCAACGTGGCGCTTCTGCAGAAGAGCTTTGTAAGGCTGCCATATTTTCTTCTGCCCATAAATTCATACACTTCTATGCCTTTGATACCTCCCGCAAGATGCGGCCATTGGGCGATAGGTTCTTAGCGCAGCTCAGGTGCCCCCTAGTGGAGGGAGAGGAATTTAGAATTTATGGTCTTACCTTGTTAAAAATCCTTTTCTTCGACTCCATAGGGGGCACATGACGCCCACCCTGACGAACCTGACTTGCAATGGTTAATTAATTGACACTGGTTTCTTTGCATCTGGCATCTGTGTGTATTATTGCGTGTTTGCCGGTCCTCTTTCTCTTAGTGGGCTTGCTAACTGAACTGGCTAACCGTTGTCTGGGGTATAAGGGAGAGGGAGTCCTGGGCTGCTGGGTAATTAAGATGAACTGTATTGGTCACGGTGCCCAGGCTCTTCTCTCCAGGCTATATCCAAGGTCATTCCTATGGAATCAAAGAAAAGGATTTAATAAGGTAAGACCATAAATCCTATGTTTTATTTTACTCTGAACTCAGACAAAGATAAAGAAACAGAAATGATGCAATGCAGGCTCACATAAGCCAAGTTATATAGGTATAAATAAAATAAAAAATAACTATAGTAATGTCATATAGGATTCAAAGATGCTCCATATTCAATCTCAGCACATATACAGTCAGGTATAAATCTTTGCATTTTCACCTGTAATCCACTTTTATCTTTGCTGAATGCTGTGCTTAAGCTGTGTCCTTCACAGACTGAATAGCTTTGCATAAAATAGCTTCAACAATAAATAATAACGATATAAATAAAAAATATGCAGCTTTATAATATATCG
Source organism: Pseudophryne corroboree (assembly GCF_028390025.1). Lineage (NCBI taxonomy): Eukaryota > Metazoa > Chordata > Amphibia > Anura > Myobatrachidae > Pseudophryne > Pseudophryne corroboree. The sequence goes on along the minus strand of NC_086455.1, from coordinate 82,746,948 downwards.
CTCAGGAAACAGTTTCTCAACTCACCAGAAGGAAATTATGGAAGATTTGATTCATGTAACAAATGTTCTGCAATTTACAAGATGGTTATTTATTTAGGGTTTTATCACATGGAAGCGGTTACTACCTGGAAGTTGTACAGGAGGAAAAAAAGTATTGTGTTCTGGTCAATTTTCTTTTGTTCCAAAATATTATTGGATAAAGTTGTTTTTCTGGTTTGAAGCCAGTTGATTGAATAAAACACACACAGGCAGAGCTCTTATGGCAATGATTTGTATGCAATGTGTTTCCTATAACTGGAGTGTGGTCTGTGGAACTGCTGCAGGGCAGAACAGCTACATGCAGAGGAAAAGTGCACAGGGCCTATAAACGTTGGGAGGTTCCATGTAACATAGCCTACACTTAGCTACTAATCTTCGGACAAGCCAAACTATCTAAGAAATTGAAAGGAATTCAAGGAAGTTAGGGAGAGTCAAACAATATTACGTACGAGTAGACATTGCTTGCTGATTTGTTTTCATGTAAATTACTACATCAGAATCACAGGAAAAATAAATGGCTCTTTATTCAGCCATATATAATTATCATGCAGTTGCTGTTTTCCCATATACCTTATTTGCCTACCCTCCCGAAATTGCCGGGAAGCTCCTGAAAATCGGGTGGCGTTCCCAGCTGCCCACTTACTGAGTGAAGAGGGCGGTCTGGGCAGCAGATTATGCAATTTGCACTGAATAGTGTCCTAGCCACGCCCCCGCTGTGCAATGCTGATAATAACGTATAGAGGTGGCATGGCTACGATGACACGAACATGCCACAACGCCCCTTTACTGCCTCCTATGCTATGCCATGTACCTGAATTTTGGCTGTCGGCAAGTATGACATATACAGCATTGTCCAGCTCCCTTCCATAGGTAATTGGGGATAAGTATGTATATTTTACATACTAAGGGGGGCTGACCCTCAGATGGCTGCAAATGAAACCACAAACTACATTCATCAAAGGTATACACTGAAACCGTCGGGCATATGCAAATGTGGGTATGCAGTCATATGTCTCCATTTGGTATGTCAGCATTTGTAATGGGATTTAGTCATAATGGTGACATTTACAGTTTCGACATTCACATTGATGATGTTGACATGGTTAAACTGTCAACACTGGAAATGTCATAATTCAACATTTCTGTGAGGGTTAGGGTTACCATTAGGGCAAGTGTTGTTGTTAGGGCAGTGGTGAGTTTCCCACTAGCCACTTGGAGCACGTGTCTAGGGGCGCCTCTTACTGGAGGCAGCACTCGTATGCCTGTCAGTCTGACCTTTAGCAATAACTACAAACTATTTACACTGTACTGTAATGTCTAAACCACTTAACTGACGAATTTCCCCCCAAAAAAACGCTCCGAAATTGTCGGGGTTTTTTTATGAGTGAAATAGGTGAAGAACATGAATTTAAACTTAACCAAAATGATTTTAGTTAAAAAATAAATAAAAATCTCAAACTTTGGAACATCAGTCGGAAGATCGGTAACATCGCGACCATCTCAACATTACTTTTTACCCCCAAGACAGCTGCCAGGTACACAGGGGGGTCTAAGGGTGGCTTGGCTAGGTTAGTTTACCCTTTCCCTGCGGCTGCCATTGTTTGCAGCCAGGGGTGTATCTACCCATTGGCCAGGATGGCACTCGCCAGGGGCGCCAGGCAAGGAGGGGGCGCCACCTGGCTGTGCCACCCGCGGCCAAAGAGTAGAAAAGCAGTACTGTCAGACTGTACCTGGTGAGAGTCTGTGACTGCTGGAGCGGCACCGGTGTCCGGCAGCACAGCACTTGTAATCATACTCAAAATAAACTACAGCTTCCAGCAGCCCTTGTTGCTGGGAGTTCTCGGCAGCAAGGGCTGCTGGGAACTGCAGTTTATTGTGAGTCTGATTACAAGTGCGGTGCTGCTGGACACTAGTCTGATCACTAGTGCAGTGCGGTATGCGGTGCTGACGGACACCGGTGCCGCGCCGGCAGTAACAGACTGTCACCAGGTACACAGCAATTGATACATAGCACAGTGCTATAGGTCTATTTGTTGTTGAAGATAATAAAAAAGTGTCAGTGTTTGGGAGAAGGGACTGTAGCACCTGGAAAACTACACAATGTGCATGCATGTTAGATGTAAGTAAGTAGTAAGCGAAAACTTTAACTTGTTGAGTGTAATAAAGAAAATACATATCTTACCTATTTCAAGGCCAGGTTCAAGGAAATGTATATCAGTTAATTGTATAATTGATCATTTTATCTTGGAAGTGATGGCACCTTGATGTTTCTTCTAACAGGAAGCACTTCTACCATCCAACTAATGGTGTTTGGTTAATGCCAATGGCTGGGTCCATTTGAGGCTCAGGGAGGGAGATTAGGAAGGGTGGGTTAGGGTTAGGAACCACTGAAGAGGCTTTTTTTTTTGGGGGGGGGGGGTTAAGGTCAGGCTGTGGGAAAGGTGGGTTAGGGGGGAGGGATGGTGTAACGTGGATACGAGACACTACTGTGCGGTGTAATGTGAATAAGGGACACTACTGTGTGGCATAATTTGAATTGGAAGTACTATTGTGTCCACACCCTTCCCCCACAAAACCATGCACCATTTCCAATGCTCACACCTTATTGCAAATGTGTGTAGGGGGGGCGCCAGCCCCTTACTTTGCCAGGGGCGCTCAGACCCCTAGATACACCCCTGTTTGCAGCCTCTGGGTGGGTGATCCTGTCATGCTCACCGATCAGCAATAATCGGCAGCATTGCAACACTGAGGGGAGGGTGCAGGGAGTCAGAGGGACCTTCTGGTCCCTCTGAGAGTAGCAGTGCAGGGAAGTTTCTGCAGCTGCACACTCTTTATCTGACTGGTCGCATCCTGTGCGACCAGGTCAGTTAAAACACTGCCTGGTGTGGTCGCATCTGATGCGACCATGCCAGGCAAGTGGTTAAGGTGCATACACATGGTGCGACCCATGCGGTGGCCGATACTGACCTTATTGATGCCAGAGGCATCAGCCTCCAATATAGACAGTATCGGCCCTGCCTGCACCCATTATATTTCATTGTGGTGCCTATCCCGCAGGACCATGTATTGGCATTCCAATGTGCATACACATGGTGCGATATGCACTATATTTACTTCCGATATGGACTATATAGTCCATATCGGAGGTAAAATCGAACCGTGTGTATTCACTTATAACTCCTAGCTTGTTTTATTATTACATAGATCAACACTCCTTTTATTGGTAATCATATTAAAACAATTCTGTGGTAACTTTATGGTGTCGATTCTAAATATGGCATCGTTTTGCTAGATTGGCTCTAATTTTTGAGACAGATGAGAAACAAGAAAAACACAATAAACAACTCAACCCGATCAACTGTCAGCCGTCAGTGGCCGATCACTTATATACATAGGGGGAATATTCTAGAACAGTGGTTCTCAAACTCGGTCCTCAGTACCCCACACAGTTCATGTTTTCCAGGTCACCTAGCAGGTGCACAGGTGTATTCATTACTCACTGACCCATTTAAAAGATGCACAGGTGGAGCTAATTATTTATTAGTGATTGTGAGAGGAGACCTGGAAAACATGCACTGTGTGGGGTCCTGAGGACAGAGTTTGAGAACCTGTGTTCTAGAATGATTCTGGAGTGAGCACCTAGAATATTCATGTGTCTCACCTTCTGGAATGTAACGGTAGATTCCCATAGGCATGTGTTATGGCTAAGTTGCCTATTGATTGAGGGCATCTATTATTTCAAGAAATAAAGTCAAATAAAAAAAAATGGTTTCAGTTTTGAATTCAGCAACCCCAAAATACCCTAAATTAATTCAAACATCATTGGCAACTAAACACTTTGTTGTACTTTTTTGTTGGACTGTGTTAAAGTAAACAGACAATCATCACATGAGTACTGATAAACTATGAAATGATAAAATTGGGCAGTGGGGATTGGCTGTTACTATTGTGCCTAGGGGCCCCCTGACCTCTAAATCCACCATGGGGGTAATTCAGAGTGAAAAGCTGCAGAGGCAGCGATCATAGTGTGAATCTCTTTATGGAGTGCGCACATGCACCCCGGGAGCCCAGTTAGATGCTGACTCTGCTAACCATAGATGTGAGAGGCCATCCCGGTATTATTGCAGACGGGTGGTCTTCTGGTTGCCGAATGTCAGGATCCCTGCGCACAGTATACCGGCGCCGGAATCCCGACACCCGGCATACTGACACATATTCTCCCTCGTGGGGGTCCACGGCCCCCCTGGAGGGAGAATAAATAGCGTGGCATGCGTGTAAGGGGCTCATTTGCGCTCGCCATGCTGTCGGTATGCTGGCAGTCGGGCTCCCGGCGCCGGTATGCTGGTCGCCGGGAGCCCGGCCGCCGGCATACCATACTACACCCATTGCAGACTGTAGCCTATATATAATGTCTAGGTTGGTTTTGCCTTTTAAATGACTGTCCTTTTAAATCACCAAGCAGACTCGCATTAAACTCACGGACGCATCCTGCAGGCCATTACATTTACTCCCAAGTGTCTGTCTGTAATGGAGTTTGCATGTGCCAAAGGTTTTGTGTCTACAGACTGCGGGAAACTGTAAATCCTACAATCAGTTTATTTCATTTTTTTTTCATTTTTACTTTATTTCTCCAGTAAAAAAAATTCTGTTTCTGTATACTGTTACACTACCTATTGTTAAATGTGCATTGGCGTAGTAACAACCCTCTGAGTGTAGCAATTCAAACAGCTGCAATAATCGTGACAAAAAAATCATTTCATATGGCCTTTAAATTTGTGGACACTTCTGAGCTGCTAATCCAGATGATGTAAATACCATTTGTCTGGATTAGAAATGACATCAGTAACCCGACATGGCTTGAGCTCCGTTGTTATGGTGTCTCCATACTGTCTTTATTGAAGATCCTGCATGTAAGCAATGTTTTAAATAGACAGCAGTGATGTTTGTTCAGATGTTATGCACAGAGTATAAGAGCTTTGTTTCCTAGTATTATCAATGGATATTGCAACTGTTTAGACAAAATACCCTGTTATGAACGTATGAGTGATTTCTGTATCTCTACCCTGAACTCCTGGGCTTTTCTCTCATTTATTCAATGGAGTAATGCAATTTGTTAGGAATTAGCTGTGGTAATGTGAATACCTACTATTACAAATTGTCTCTCAATACATTACTTAGGGGCATATACATTATCATTGGCCTCCAACGTCAACTCACCGCATATCCAAGTAACCCACTTCACTATACTCCATATGGGTACACGGTACAGGTAATCTCCGTGCCTACATTGCAGAAACCATTGAACCATATCTTGCAGTAAAGAAATCTAACAAGGTCAAAACAGGCTGTCTAAAAGTTAGATGAATGACTCTTCATATGTGGCTGGATCCATGGCAAAAAGTATGTTCTGGGCGCATGGCTGGCCAGTAGGAGTCAACTCAAGTACAGATCAGTTTGCATATCTTTACCAACACTTCCTGGTTGGCTGATCATTCATTGTTTGATACAGTGGGACCAGCGGAGGCTCCTACTTACATTAAGTAGGAGGTCTGCTGCTAGCCCTGTGCCAGGGAGAGGAGAAGAGACAGCCAGCCATTGGTCCCTGGTCCCAGCACCTTCGCAGTGGTTCCAGTGTGCGTGCATGTGTGTGTGTATATATACACATATATATAGGTACACTTACATCGCTGGCACTCTGGATGCCCCCCTGGGCTTGCTCGCTCTGGTGCCCTCCACTCGGGTATTGTACCCCCATATAACTCTAACAGAACGAGGCGGCACTCAGAGACTTGTTCAGTGTAAAATGCTTATAGTGGAAACACTGCATTACATCAATGCGTAATTCACAATAACAACAGTATCTTTATCTTGCGCCCAAGTGAAAGCAGCACTACAGGAGAGATCTGTAAAAGCTGATTTACTTACAGGACTAAAAGCAATACCTTAATACACTCAATACACTTAAATTCGAGCTGCTGCGGCCGCTGTATGTAATCCTTAACCTACGTACTTTTTACTCAGCGTGCAAAGGACTGTACCGTGTACGCACTTTGCATACACACGCCGCAACGGACGTACAAAGTACACGCAGTGCATACACACACACACACACCGACACACTGAGAGCACAATGCAGCTACATGTGTGGCTGAAATACACTTTAAGCCTTAGCAGGAAGGAGACACGACACCAATTGTATTTAAGATGTTGGGATCTGACCCACCAACATATAATTGCTGAAAGGGGGTTACAACAGATATACAATCACAATAACAGAAAAGAGGCTACAATCAATGGTACATACGTTTTGTTTCGCCAGCACCACATGGTCCCGGTGCTCAGTCAATCAAGCAAGATGACCTTCAGAGAGAGATGAATGACCGGCTAGGCAGCTTGGCTTTTATACAGTTGGTCAAAACACAATACAATAGAAACTGTAACCTCTTCATCTATAGGTCAAATGGCTGGTCATTTACAGTACAGGAGGGGTCATAGGTTGGTTTGAATAGGTGGGCGATGTCTGGTCCAGGTGTGCTTGCAGTTGGTTTCCACTGGGTTCCCGCCGAATATCAGAATACAGTAAACACAGTATAATATTAATATCCTGTTCCTGCGCATAATTATGCGCAGGAGCATGCTATCTTCTGCAAACTGCTACCGGAATGTTGCCCTTAAAATACCCTACAGTTGGATACCAAACACCACCTCATAACCTAATGCTGTCCCCTCATATCCTGTAAAGGTGAATCCCTTTGTTGTTGTACCTTTTAAACAAGTATAACTTGCTGGTGTGGTGCATGTGGGCTATGTGTACATTGTGCACTATGTAGATTAAATATGAGATATGTCTTTGTGACTGTTCCATGCGAATACAAATGCTACCGTAATTACTCATACCATGCGCTAATACGCAGGACCGCGTTAGCGGTCATACGCAACTTGCGAATATGCGCATGCACGGCAGAACAAGTACGTGCACGGAGGCCATCTGTGTGGTGTTTGTACGTGATGTGTGTACTGTAATATTTTCAGACCTCGACAGTCCACCCTTTGGCAGTCATCAATAACTGCCATTCTTAACTAATAAACCAAAAATATTACCTATACAATACATACAAAGCTTGGATGATTGGGGGAGAGTTGTAGGTGGGAAATGTATAGCCTAGTGGGGTAGTAAAAGCATGTATGTATGAATCAATGTCTGAGGAGCATGTATCATCGTGCCATATATGTTCTAAGTAAGCTTTGAGGTATTGCAAAGTATACATTAAATCCTTCTTATCCCGTATTAAGGGTCTGTACTTGGGCAAACAAACAGTACCGAGCTCATTTGGGGCAAGGGCTTTTGACCCTCGCCTCTTCGGCTTCTAATACCAACAAATGGGGAGCACATTTAGTGGATGATACATGGAGGGGGAACATATGTGAATGCTACTATATGTGTATAACACCTGTTGACTATGTGTGCCATTAACTGAGGGTTGCAGAGATGAAGATAAGACACATATATAAAATTACATTCACATAAACATTGGGTAGGGTTGACGTCTTTTCTGGTTGGATATTTCTGGGCAAAGGGGGAGACAGAAAAAAAAATGGTGAAAGAAACAGGCCATGAAATTCATTTGCAATCCTTATCATAACACTGTTTCTATAGATGGGTCATAAATCAAATCTGCTGCTGTGACAACACCCTCGCTCCTTAGACTCATCAAATTTGTGCCGTGCTTGCGCCGCGTTAGAATTCGAACACCCCTGAATATCAGACCAATAATTATGATAACTCCCAGGATACAAAGGAGAAACTTTCCCACACTCATGATAACATTCTGTGCCCACTCCCCTAACCCTGAGAACCATTTGCGTGGGTTCAACCATGAGACCCAGCCTGTCAGTTCATTACCTACAGCCGTCAAGGTAAGGTTGTGCTTCCTCCTGAACTCCCACTTCAACTGTAAGATCTCATCCATCTTTTGATTGATGATCTCTGTGGGGTCGTCAGTGCAATTCGTAATATACGTACAGCACTTCACGCCATATTGAGTTGCCAGGGTAACACAGTACCCACCTGTCACAGCTGTAACGTAATTAAGGACCATCCTGTGCTGGATCAGCTCCTTCTTGTAGGCTTGTAAATCCCTTCCCGTATACCTGAAGGTGTCATCTCAGTGATATTATCTATCAAGTTCGCTAGCGCATAGATGTACCTATAATTTATAGTTCCTCTGGCAGTATGGGTGATATCTAATGTGAGTAGGAACTGAATCCCGGTGGATTCATGGATCATATCAGAGGTGTCTCTTGATGATGTGTTCATAATGGGTATGAGTATAAAGGAGCCTGAGCGTTGCGGTGAACGTCTTTCATTTTGTTGTGGGTTATGGTCCTCTGGTAGTACTCTCCCAATATAACACAGTCCCTCAGAGCTCGGAGTAAGCCACTTGTACGCTTTCCTCCCACATATGAAATAGGCATCATCTGGGAGAACATAGGGGACAAAATGTAACAACACCATATTGCAAATCTTCCATGTAAAGAATCCAATCCCTAGTTCTCTCATTTGTTCAGTACAAGTATCGGGCTGGATGACATGGGCACAATACCCCTACGATACCTTTCCAACCCACATGGTTTTGCTTCCACGTGTATACCGGTACCGAAAATACTTTCCACTGTTGGCTATATTGCGTACAAGTTCAGAGTCGATAGGTATCCTATCAGCTATGTGTGAAAAGGTCATTGTCTGGTTATTCCATGTCACTTCCCAATTTCCTGGTTTTCGGAAATTGGAAATATTAAAACACAACAGTGACCTATCTACATGATACTGGTGGAGCTTCAAGCTATGGGGCCTTGACATATTGAATTTCTTGTCCACCTGTCTCCCACCCCGTAATTCGAGTACCTCATCTATTGCTAAAGGGTATGGCACTAATCCTGACTTACTCTGTCCTTGAGGTACCTGTGAGCACACCCAACATTCTGTCTGGTTTAAGACCTTACCCACTAATGAGTGGTAATCACTCAACGGATGTCGGTCCATGTCGATATTAATATTGGACTGACATATCTGGATGCACCCATCTTCGACTATGTTCTCGCAATTTCTACAAATACAATATTCATCAGACAATAACCACTCACATTGCCTCCGAGCTCCATGACTACCAGAGAGCTTACTGATACCAGCCTTTACTAGAGTGATGTGCTGCTCCTGAGATCCTACAAATCCGTACTCGCCATCAGAACCCATTCCAGATCCTTGCTCGACGTCTCTGGGACCCTCACCAAAACAGAATTACCAGAAAAAACCCAAACGCAGTCTCTGAGGTAGATCCATTTTGTTAGGGAAGAAGAAGGGAAATAAGAAGGTGGGGAGGGGGAAAGAAGAATGCAGAGGGAGGTGAAAAAAGAAAAATGGTACGACAACCGTCTTTGATCTTGTTGTTCTCCGTGCTCAGGTGCCGTTTCAACAGTCCTGCCTTTCAGCTTTCCCGGAACAAACATTCTAGTGATACAAGGTTCTCTTCACCTTGCTCTTTGTCACCAAATTTCGAATCATCACATAATCCCCAGGCTCAATGTCATGACAATTGCTGTTCAGTAGGTTAGGAATCACCAGCTTTAGATTTCTTTGTTGATTTCTCGGCTGCCGGCTCATCCTGACCAAATATTTCACAGTTATTTTGTTATTGCATTTCAAATCATCCTGGGGGTCTATCATTACATGGGGTTGTCGACCAAAAAGAATTTCAAAGGGTGATAAGTTAAGCGGCGACCTGGGAGTGGTTCTGATGCTGTACACCACTAGTGGCAAAGCTTCTGGCCACAGCAATCCAGTTTCAGCCATCACTTTGCTCAGCTTATTCTTAATAATGCTGTTCATTCTCTCCACCTTCGCACTCGCCTGTGGCCGGTACGGAGTATGCAGCTTGCTATTAATTCCCATCAGTTTGCACATGACCTGAAAGACTTCACCTGTAAAATGGGTACCCCTATCACTTTCAGTCATTCTAGGGATACCATATCTGCACACAAATTCCTACACAATTTTCTTTGCAGTGAACACAGCAGTGTTTGTGGCAGCAGGGAATGCTTCTACCCAGTTGGAAAACACATCAGTACATACTAGCACATATTTCAAATTCCTACAGGGTGGTAACTGTATGAAGCCGATTTGTATTACCTGAAAAGGTCCGTCTGTAGGAGGGATATGGGATGGCTCCATTGGTATTGCCTTACCAATATTCTTCCTCAAGCAAGTAAGACATGTCATTGCTTTCTTACCTGCATGAGAAGAGAATCCTGGTGCACTCCAGTAGGCTCTCACCAGCTTGCACATACCCTCCTTGCCCAGGTGAGTCAGACCGTGTGCCGCCTCAGCTAGACTTGGAAGATATGCTCTGGGGGCCACTGGCTTACTGTGTCCATCTGTCCAAAGTCCTGAGGACTCCTGACCATATCCCTTCGCCTTCCAGACAGCCTTTTCCTGTAGGGAATACAAATTTTGCATTTCAATTAACTGTTGCATGTTAACGGTTTCAAATGTCATCAGTGATGTGATGTTAGTTCGTATGGTTGTGCTTGCTGCTGATTTAGCAGCTTCGTCTGCCCGGCTGTTACCAAGTGAGAATGGGTCTTGGTTGTAAGTGTGTGCTTTACACTTGATAACAGCCACTCTGTCTGGTTCCTGTATTGCTGTCAGGAGCCTTTTGATGTGGGATGCATGCGCTACAGCTGTGCCAGCTGCCATCATGAAATTTCTGAGGCGCCACAGGGCCCCAAAGTCATTCACCACTCCAAAGGCGTACCTAGAGTCCGTGTATATATTAGCTGACTTACCTTTGGCCAACTCACATGCTCTGGTCAAAGCAATCAGCTCAGTGACTTGTGCTGAGTGTGGTGGGCCAAGGGGTTCAGCTTCTATGATACCTTCGTCATCTACAACTGCATATCCGGTGCACAGGCCTCTCGATTCCATCTGTCTGTGGCAACTACCGTCAGTGTAGAAGATAAAGTCTACTCCTTCCAGTGGGTTGTCACTGATGTCAGGTCTCGCAGTGAAAGTTTGGTTCAGATATTCCATACAATCATGCATATCAGTATCTGCACTAATCCTCCTTCATCATCGTTCTCATCCTCCACCCTTTGTGCATGACCAGGCACACTTGGCAAGTATGTTGCAGGATTTAATGAGCTGCATCTCTTAATGGTGATGTTTACAGGGGCCATCAGTGATAATCCCACTTTGTAAACCGAGCAGATGAGACATGTCTGGTTTGGGCGGAGTTTAGTAAGGCTGATACTGCATGAGGTGTATGGATGGTCAGGTTGTGACCTAACACTACATCTTTGATTTTACTTATCAGCAAAGCTATCGCTGCAACACCTCGCAAGCAAGTGTGGAGAGACCGAGCTACGGTGTCCAACTGTGCACTGTAGTAAGCTACCGATCTCCTGGCATCACCATGTCACTGTGTTAAGACTCCTGCCGCGCACCCAGCACTTTCAGTACCGTACAAATCAAAGGGATTCTCATAATCTGGCATACCCAATGCAGGTGCTTGTGATAAACACTGTTTTAGTCTCTCAAACGCCAGTTCGGACTCATCTGTGTGAGAGACCCGTTCCAGTTTGTTTGAGGAGACCATTTCTTGCAAAGGTAGTGCCAATATGGAGAACCCCGGAATCCAGTTCCGACAGTACACACACATTCCGAGGAAAGTGCGGATCTGTTGCTGAGTTTGCGGCAGAGTCATGTCGCGAATCGCCTGTATCCTTTCAGCGGTCAGGTGCCTAAGTCCTTGTGTCAAGCAGTGTCCCAAGTATTTAACCCTGGTCCAGCACAACTGCAACTTATCCTTTGAAACCTTGTGTCTGATCCACTCTCAGGTTGAAAGGATTGTAAACAGTCGTGCAAGGCCTGGGAGAAAATACTCGCGCTGTCAATGAAACCTTGGGGAAGCCGAGTCCAGGTGTACTGTACTCCCCTGTACGTGAAGGCAAAGAGATATTGGCTGTCAGGGTGAAGAGGGACAGAAAAGAAAGCAGAACAGAGATCAATGACAGTGAAGAATTTTGCGGTAGAAGGAATTTGCATGAGGATGACAGCTGGATTGGGCACTACGTGGCATTGGCTCTCAACTATTTTGTTTATCCCCCTTAGATCCTGCAATAGCCTGTAACCCCTCCCCCCACTCTTTTTCACAGGGAAGATGGGACTATTGGCAGTGCTGGACAACCTGACTAGGATGCCCTGCTGTAGCAGCCGCTCTATGACGGGGTACACTCCTAATTCTACCTCTGGCTTCAGAGGATACTGAGTGATTTTTTTGAGCTATCCTGCCATCTTTTACTTGTACTGCTACTGGAGCTACATTCGCCATCAATCCAGTGTCCTGTCCATCTTTGGTCCATAGGGAACCCGGTATTTGTGAGATAATCTCCTCTACCTGCGATGGACATGTGTCTATAACAGTAGAGTGCAACATTAGCTTCTGAGGGGTGTCTAATATATCTTGCACCTCCTGTGCGTGGATCTCAGGTATATCTAAGAATACGCCCTCAGGGGTACAGTATATGACACACCTCATTTTACACAACAAATCCCTGCCGAGTAGATTAGTCAGAGCCGATGCAGCCAGCAGAAAGGAATGTTTTGTCTGCAAGGGCCCTATCGTAATCTCTGCAAGTCTACTCAAGGGGTATTGTTGCACCGTTCCTGTTACTCCCATTGCCGAAATCTTTTTACCCGTGGTTTTTACACCTGATGTGGAATTCAACACTGACCTGGCCACCCCTGTATCTACAAGAAAAGGTAATGGTACAACAGCTACATCAACCATGACCTCATGTTCACTACCAAGGCTAGCAATCAACTTCACTGGCTGCAGACTACAGATGTGGCCCAACCCCTATTGTAGCTACAATATGTGAGGGGGTTAGCTGTGAGTTTTCGGAGGCCTGCCACTCTTTCCTGGGTGGGTATCTCCTTGTTTCCCCTCTATGTGGCTCGTAATCTCTTCTATATGGTCCCTGATCCCAACTATGTGAATTGTAGTGTGGTTCGTATTCAGGTCTAGGGGGTCTGTATACGTTATGTGTCCCTTTACTCCTACAATCCCTTGCAAAATGTCCTTCCTTCTTACAATAGAAACATATTATTGACTGTGACTTACCATCAGGGGTCTGGTGTCTTGGCTGATGGGGTTTTGCTGTAAGAGCCTGTATACTTACCATCATCAGCTTATACCCTTACGACTCCCTGTGTTTACTGATGTTACGATCGTGCTCGATAGCGGACTCTCTCAACGCAGCCACTGAGATACCTCTCCAATTAGGTAGAGAGGTTTGCACCCTTGTCCTCAGTGCCTCCTTTAAACCGTCCATTAACACAGAGACAGCTACCTCCCTGTGGTGTGCATTATCCTTAATATCCTCGATCCCAGTGTATCTAGCTATTTCCTGCAGTGCTCTATGGAAATATTCGGATGCCATTTCACCTTCCTTTTGTCTTATGGAGAAGATTTTATTCCATTTAACAATAGTAGGGAAATACACTCCTAATTGCAGGTTGATTTGCCGTATATTCTCCTGATTGTACTCATCAGTGAGAGGTACCTCTAACTTACAATCCGTTATGAATTTCGTGATGTCAATATTTGAGGGTAAACACACCCGTAGCACTGTTCGCCTATCTTTATTTGTGGGCTCATGGGCGTTACCTAACTCTTTAATGAATTTCTGGCATCCGACTAGATCTTTTCTGGGATCGGGGAATTCTGACATAATTGACCTTAACTCTGTTCGGGACCAAGGACAATGCATGGCAATGTTCCTGATGGGAGTTACTCCCTGACTGTCAGTTTTCCCATTGGGAACTGCAATCACCCTGACAGGATTTAGTTCAACCATATCATTTTGACTTGATTCTATAATGCGGGGAGCTATCATCTCTGCATAGTGTGTGGTACCGTACTTACCAGTGGATACAACCTCACTCACCCCTCCGCTGGGGGGTATTGCTACTACTCTTGGTGGTTGGGCCGTGCCCACCTGGGTGTCCTGTATGGTGGCTGCTAGAGAGAGTACTAATATCGTGCTGGGCTCATCTTCCTGCTCACAATCCTGGGGAAAAGTTAAAATGGGATACAACTGGCAAGGGTTAGGGTTAACACATTGATCAATCACTTTCCTATCCTTTACCCATGCACCATTGCTTGTAGCCAATTTCTCCCCATCAACATATGTTGGTGGTTGTGCGCTCGCAATCACTTTCCTGCTAGGTTTGGAACCTGCTGTGCGAGCCAGTTCCTTTTGCACCTCCCCGTTTTGTTAGTAACATAGTAACATAGTATCTAAGGTTGAAAAAAGACAATTGTCCATCGGGTTCAACCTATTTGTGGTCTCCTATGCATGATTATTTTGTATAAAATTTTGACTGAAGTTGATGACTGCCGTTACGTTTTACCCCTCTTTTTTATAATAACCATAGTGCGTGACTATGCCCCATAACCCTGGATATCCTTATCCATTAGGAATTTATCTAACCCATTCTTAAAGGTGTTGACTGAGTCGGCCATTACAACTCCCTCAGGCAGGGAATTCCAAACACGTATCGTCCTTACCGTAAAAAAGCCTTTACGCCGTATTGTGCGGAATCTCCTCTCCTCTAACCTGAGCGAGTGTCCACGAGTTCTCTGTGTTGATCTCAACAAAAACTGGTCCTGCGCAAGATCTGTATATTGTACCCTTATATATTTGTAAATGTTGATCATGTCCCCTCTTAATCTCCTCTTTTCCAGTGTAAACATGCCTAGTCTTGCAAGCCTTTCCTTGTATTCCAGCGTCTCCATACCCTTAATTAGTTTGGTCGCCCGCCTTTGAACCTTTTCTAGCCCCAGGATATCCTTTTTGTAGTAAGGTGCCCAGAATTGTACACAGTATTCAAGGTGTGGCCTCACAAGTGATTTATATAACGGGAGTATAATACTCTCGTCCCTTGAAACAATTCCCCGTTTTATGCATGCTAATATCTTATTAGCCTTCTTTGCTGCAGTCCTACTTTGGGTACTACTGCTTAGTTTGCTATCTATGAGGACACCTAAGTCCTTTTCCAGTACAGAATCCCCTAATTTTACCCCATTTAGTAGGTAGGTGTTATTTTTGTTCTTGTTACCACAGTGCATTACCTTACACTTGTCGATATTGAAGCGCATTCTCCATTTCGCTGCCCAAGCTTCTAATTTAGTCATTCTGAAGCGACTCAGCATCCCCCTCCGCATTTATAACTTTACACAATTTGGTATCATCTGCAAAAATTTACACCATGATAGTAACATATTTGCCACAGATTTAAACAATCGGTATGTATGATCCTTTGTTTTCTAGATTTAATCAGACATATTCTAATCCTTATGTTCTGTAACACCTCTGATTCAAAGCTGCCCATCCTGGGATAATGATGCCCTATCTTCAGCAGTCATACGCACCCATTCATTGCAAAAAGCCTCCGTGTGTGGACCATATTTCTCACACATAATAAACCTTGCTGACCCCCTGGGCCGCAATTCTCCAGCCTGAACCCTGGCTACCAAACGCCCACTGCTTGTGCAATTGGATTCCATCGCGGACTTTTTTGTTTTGTTAACGCAATCCCCAAATGCACAACACAATGGTGGTCATTCCGAGTTGTTCACTCTGTATTTTTCTTCGCATCGCAGCGATTTTCCGCTAATTGCGCATGCGCAATGTTCGCACTGCGACTGCGCCAAGTAAATTTGCTATGAAGTTTGGTATTTTACTCACGGCATTACGAGGTTTTTTCTTCGTTCTGGTGATCGTAATGTGATTGACAGGAAGTGGGTGTTTCTGGGCGGAAACTGGCCGTTTTATGGGAGTGTGTGAAAAAACGCTACCGTTTCTGGGAAAAACGCGAGAGTGGCTGGAGAAACGGAGGAGTGTCTGGGCGAACGCTGGGTGTGTTTGTGACGTCAAACCAGGAACGAAACTGACTGAACTGATCGCAGTGTAGGAGTAAGTCCCGAGCTACTCAGAAACTGCTAAGAATTTTCTATTCGCAATTTTGAGAATCTTTCGTTCGCAATTTTGCTAAGCTAAGATTCACTCCCAGTAGGCGGTGGCTTAGCGTGTGCAATGACCACCAATAGACAGTGAAAGACACCTAACGCTTTCACTCGCTCCTTCTCCGCTGACGTACCACGACTCACTCCAATAGTGACCACCGCGTACCCTGTGAGGCCCTAACTGGCTTCTATTCACTGGAAGTTTTAGGAGTAACTTACCTTTTCCAGTGAATATCTACCATTGAAGATTTTCCTGAGAGAAAACTTCCTTTTATGCAATACACAAATCACGCTTACATATGCTCTACACGGCGCTAATGATAATGCGGTTTACGCAAAAGCTCGCAAAGGGGTATCAAGTTGCACCACGTATTGCACCCACAAACATGCGGTCTAATCGCACAGCATATAGGTACTTGTTACCTATTCGCCCTACGATCACTGGAGTTGAATATACAAGCTGCGCTCCTCAGCCGGAGCATAACACAAAACCTTTAAACTTCAATTCACAATTTCTATACTTCTCAATGCACAATTCTATATCACGCTCCTCTGCAAATCTCCTCACGATTTGCGTATATCTCTATTTGTATTAACGTAAGTCACGCCACCAAGCCTTCACTTACTTGGTGTCACCACGTGACCCGAATTTCCGGGGTTCAACTCCACTCACTCCTGCTTTCAATCGCTCAGATACACCTTGTTTTTCTTTTCTGTACAGAAAATACCACTCCCTTAAGTTGGTTACTTTACCCCAGAGGTACTTACAGTTTTAAACAAAATATTTAAGGTAACCTGCTTTTGAAATCGGATAGTTATGTGCTATTGTATTAAATGTATACTATTTCCCCTGTAATTGAACAATTATCGAGTGATTTGTACTTAGCGTCCACAATCCTATGCAACCTTGCGTAAATACATGACCGTTCGTGCCTTTTACGCCACGTGTGCAACCCTGCGCCACGTGCACGCTCCTGTACTTTGTCCGTACCACGTGTACAAACGTGTGTCCGCAATTCAACAGATCACACAATCTCTATAAATGTGAGCAATACAAACTATTATCACTCACTAACACAACCCACACTTGTTCTGTATAAACCTTTAACGACTAGGACAGAACTGCGTTTTATGTTTTATGATTACACCCTTAATACTTATTTCAAATTTATCTATATAGCAAACAAATGTATCCGATTTCACACAGGTCTAAAATTACTAATAACCTATGGCAACAATATGTGGGAGAGTATGCAAAATATTGGTACACTTTGTGTACGCATTTGGCACCAAAAAAAATTACACAGATTTTTAAATAGCTTTTTTTTTTCCTGTTACCTCTGAGTTCTATCAGAACCTCTGCAGACCAGACAGAGCAGACGCAATCTAACAGCACAAAATAGGGTTTCAAAACATCGAAGCAACCAGGAAAAGGTTTTACTTAAAGATGTATCTCCACCCTTTGCTCATAGATTAAAGTCTGCTATGATCTGCTAGCCTACGAGCGTGTGAAAAACCGGATCGAGCCCCCAATTGTAAAAGCTGATTTACTTACAGGACTAAAAGCAATACCTTAATACACTCAATACACTTAAATTCGAGCCTCTGCGGCCGCTGTATGTAATCCTTAACCTACGTACTTTTTACTCAGTTAGAGTACAAAGGCCCGTACCGCGTATGCACTTTGCGTACACACGCCGCGACGGACGTACAAAGTACATGCAGTGCATACACACACACACACCGACACACTGAGAGCACAATGCAGCTACACGTGTGGCTGAAATACACTTTAAACCTTAACAGGAAGGAGATACGACACCAATTGTATTTAAGATGTTGGGATCTAACCCACCAACATATAATTGCTGAAAGAGGGTTACAACAGATATACAATCACAATAACAGAAAAGAGGCTGCAATCAATGGTACATACGTTTTGTTTCACCAGCGCCACACGGTCCCGGTGCTCAGTCAATCAAGCAAGATGACCTTCAGAGAGAGATGAATGACCGGCTAGGCAGCTTGGCTTTTATACGGTTGGTCAAAACACAATACAATAGAAACTGTAACCTCTTCATCTATAGGTCAAAGGGCTGGTCATTTACAGTACAAGAGGGGTCATAGGTTGGTTTGAATAGGTGGGCGATGTCTGGTCCAGGTGTGCTTGCAGTTGGTCTCCACTGGGTTCCCGCCGAATATCAGTGTACAGTAAACACAGTATAATATTAATATCCTGTTCCTGCACATAATTTTGTGCAGGAGCGTGCTATCTTCTGCAAACTGCTACCGGAATGTTGCCCTTAAAATACCCTACAGTTGGCTACCAAACACCACCTCATAACCTAATGCTATCCCCTCATATCCTGTAAAGGTGAATCCCTTTGTTGTTGTACCCTTTAAACAAGTATAACTTGCTGGTGTGGTGCGTGTGGGCTATGTGTACATTGTGCACTATGTGGAACAAGTACGTGCACGGAGGCCATCTGTGTGGTGTTTGTACGTGATGTGTGTACTGTAATATTTTCTGACTTCGACAGATCTCTGTTGACAGATCTCAAATACATAAACAATAAAACACAATTCCCAAGTGTGCCGTATTAGTTGAATATTATTTTCATAAATTCTTCCAGAAAAGCCCACAGATAATAAACAAATAAATATCCCATCACCAAAAAAGTCACCCAAAAGAAGGCCCAAGGCCAATTAGTACCAGTTTTTGATTTCTGATTTATTGACGCAAGTTTTCATACAGAATATAAAATTGTACAAAAATAAACTTTGTAAAACAGTAGGAGTTATCCAGAATATGATGTTGGTAAATTAGATCCTCCCTCACCTTAACAAAGTGTGAGCTCAAAAGGGAGAATTTTCACAGACTGGATTACACACTAATAACTGACAGACCCTACGCATTTTGTCGATTCGACTTCATCAGGGGTAGTTCAGCCTTAAAAGCTGGTTCGAATATACCAATTTAAAATTGTATGTACAGTGGTCATACAACGACCTCAATGAACATTTTATTCACAAATGGAGTTTTCATTAGAGCCCAATATTCGTGGTCAAGCTCATTTATTAGTGGAATGTGTGTATGGGGAGGTTTCCTTAGAAACACCTAGATATATTAAAAAGCTCCTGTATTCAAAACGACTTCAGTGGAACTTGGAACAATTTATCATAATTGAATAACAGGAATTAAAACAAATTTTAGGGTATGAAACCTCCACAATAGGATTTTTCACAAGGATCAGAAGCACTCATACAGTAAACAGATGTGAGGGTTTCAGAGTCAAATATATATTTTTTTATTTTTAAACATCTGTAGGCACCTAAACCCAATAATTCGTGGGAATTAGTACTATTTTACCTTTATATAAAAATACGCCTCCACACTAAGTATTGCAGTGATTCCTCCAACAGCGATGTGTTACAGTTGTGGCGTGCGGCTCCCAGCCTCCGGTCGTCGCTAGTTAACCGGAGCGCTCCCTGAACTTCCAGTCCCTGGCTTTGCTAGGTAGCAGGGACATGGAAAGACTCCTGTGGGAGTCACACAAGGGGCTGGTGGACGTGTAGCAGCGCAGCTGCAGGGAATTTGTCATTAAGGGAGGCTGACTGTGTTGAGTCTCATTGGTCCAGTCTTCCTTTATATTCTTGCTGTGTCCTTCACTCCTTACTGGTTATAGCTCCAAGTTGCAGCGGGAGCCCTTAACACTTAGGTCTAGTTTCAGTCTGTGGATTTCTTTTCCTACCTGTCAGCACTCATCTCCAGATGGTGTTCCTGTGCCCAGCCTTTATTCAATTCCAGAGTTGTTTTGTGTATTTTTGCATTTCTTACTAACGCCTTAAGTTATATTCTGCTGTACACTTGTGCACTGGAGTTTAGCAGAAGTTACTGCTCCTCCCAGCCCAGGGGCAGCTCCCCGATTCGGGGTTCTTTAGGTTATTATTCCCTCTGTGTCTTCCACCCCTCAGTCTTGCTATTTCCCTTTTACCCTTGTATCTCCATTTCAGCCCTGTCTCCATTGTTTACCTTCTCTTTGCCTCACTCTTCCTAATTCTTCTCTTGCTTTCGTATTCTTTCTTTCATCAGCATTGATTCAGGACACTCTGGGGTTGAGCTCATACTGCCGTCAGTAGTGAAGTCCTGGTGGGCATCCCAGTACCAGTAGGCGCATAAAGACTTATGGGAAAAGCGGCTCCTATGGGCTAGAAGACCTGCCGGCACCTTCTATGGGACTCAACCCCGGAGTTCTCAAAATAAACCGAAGAAAGACTCTCCAGTTGTAACACAATGATATTCTAGGGCAGTGATGGGGAACCTTGGCACTCTAGGGGTTGTTGAACTACACATCCCAACATGCCCTGCAACAGTTTTGCTATTTGGCCATGCTAAAACTGTAACAGGGCATGCTGGGATGTGTAGTTCAACAACAGCTGGAGTGCCAAGGTTTCCCATCACTGTTCTAGGGAATGGGTTCCAAAAGAAATTAACATACTTTTATCATTAATAACAAATCTGAAGTAATAGGATATTACTGATTACATTCCAAGAACAGGTTGAGTATCCCTTATCCAAAATGCTTGGGACCAGAATTATTTTGGATATTGGATTTTTTCGTATTTTGAAATAATTGCATACCATAATGAGATATCACGACGATGGGAACCAAGTCTAAGCACAGAATACATTTATGTTACATATACACCTTATACACACACAGCATGAAGGTCATATAATACAATATGTTTAATAACTTTGTGTATTAAACAAAGTTTGTATACATTGAGTCATCAGAAAACAAACGTTTCACTCAGTCTCACTTAAAAAATTCCGTATTTCGGAATACTCCATATATCTGAATATTTGGATATGGGATACCCAACCTGTACAACAAATCAATTGATAGCTTTCCAATTAACATATAGCACCAGTGCTGGTTGTTATCTTACCTTTACCCAAAAATGATCATATAACAATTTGAACAAATTCTAAATAATTGTTTAGCTCTTTACCATACTCTCATTGTTTTTTTTGTGCTATGGGCCTAATTCAGTAAGGATTGCAATCCTTGTGGTCGCATGCAAGGCAACCCAGCATGCTGAAAGCCGCCATTCCCCCCCCCCCGTTTCTGTGCAGGTTAAATACTGGCTGCTTTATTTTTACACTGCAATCTAGATTTCAGTTTGAACACACTAACCAAATAACTCTGTCTGCGCATTTTATATCTGTCCCACCTGCAGTGCACATGGTTTTGCCCATTAGCTAACAAATTTGCTGCTGCAATCAGGTCTGAATTACAGGTGGTTTCTAAAACAGTGATTTTTATTTATTTATTTAGTTACTACTAGGTAGGTGTGGGGGTTTTGTTAGGATTTATGACAACTGGGGGCATCCTTTGCAAGTAGGGGATGGGAAGTTATTTTATAATGGGGGCCTATGGACACAGGGGTGCAAAAGACCCCCTAGATATATTTTTTAACATGATATTTAAACTTTAATAAATAAATATATAAAAATTTCTGAGTTGTTTTGTGGAAGAATAATCGTTAGTTAAGTGGTTAAATTAGGGTCATTGTATGAAATGCTTGCATATTTGAAAATAGCAATTATTTGAAGTGGGGAAATTGGATTGAATACTCCCACATTTATCTATACCTTAAGTGGTATGCACGAAAACTTCCAGGCTAGCTATCGCTGACAGCGCTGGCTACCCCGGAAGATTTCCGTGCATACTACCTCTCGATTCCCTGGGGACAGCATACTCCATTATGGAGTTAAGCCCACCCTCCGGACTCCTATTGGCCAGGGGGGCGGGCTTAGCTGTATAATGGCATATGCTGATTCCCGGTCGACGCAAGGCAGCCGGGGATCAGCACTGGGGCTAGTGATAACCTCGCCCTGCCCCACCACTCGCCCCCCTGCACCTCCCCCCCCCGCTCCCACTCCAATTTCAAACACCCCCCCACCCAGGGTGTGGATTTTAATTGGAAACTCACCACTGAAGGGGTTAAATTGTTAAACAGGCATTAACAGAATACTTTGCAATCAGAAAAGATTACTGTCCACATATAATAATAACAACTGACCTCTGCCCGCAGAAGTCATTACAGTACAAAAGAAAAAAATTAATCACCACATGACCTTGTGTAACAAAAAATCTTAACAGGGCAGGCATAGCAAATACATGGCAAAGTACATAATGTTTTAAAAGTATACATAACAGGCAGTGGCAGATATTACATATGGGCTGCAGAAATGCAGCCCCCCAGGTATAACCCGCCATCCATCTCAGTGTCAGTGAGCCAGATGCAGTCTGTGACTACAGTGGCTTCATGTTACGTTCACTGTACTTGGTACTCCTGAAACTGGGCGGATGAGCCCCAAGTACAGGAACGTAATGCTGCGGCTAGGAATGGAGTTCAGCAGCAACCCCTACAGAAACCCTGACTCCGTTGTCTCACCCGCGTGGTCAGTCTATGCCTGCGAGACTATGTTTGCCTGGGCCCACGGCAGCCGCGTTTGAAGGGCGGATTATGTCTGCCCAACTCCGATGGCCCCCGGTCTTAGTTGGAGACAAGGCGTAAACTGAGATGGGGCGAGAACAAGGGGAACCTCTAACTAAAGACAGAAATACAAAGTTAGGGGTGCTACAGAACTAAATGAAAGTATGTGCGGCTCAGGCGCCAAGACTAACAAGAACAAAGGCAATGCTGTCCACATGCCTACACGAAACTGTCGTATACTGGCGAGAACAGCCGACGCAGAACCCTCTGCAGAATCTCCAAAACAAATATAACAAGACGCTGCGGCCTAGGCCGAGGGATGCGGCAGAGCCGCTACTCACGAAACCGGTATGAACACTGGCAGATGGACAAGAACCCCCAAAGCTGCAGACACTGGCTCTCAGGACCAGAGGACCAGCAGAATTCCGACTACAGACCGGTGGACACCAAGACACAGGATTACTGGATCAGGATAGGCAAACTACTGGATTCCAGGACAGGAACGCTCCAGGGCAGGAAGCAGTTCACCAGAAGCTGACAGGTTTTCACTGAAGGTAGGAATGCAGGTGGACAGTAGTAAACTCCAGATTCTGCCAGAACTTAGCATGCAGGATTCCACTATCAAACAAGACCTGGACACCGATACAATATTGGACATGAAACCAACCAGGAACATACAGGTATCTTTTACAAACGTCTATCACCAGCTCAGAACTGCAGAGCTAGCTAGGTAATAAGGGAACACGCCCCAATCAGGATGGCTGGAAGCCAGGCACAAGGTAATTGCACAAACACCTGCAGGTGAGAATTAACCCATAGAAAACAGGCTGCAATTACACAGACTCACCACCGGCGGCCAACAAGAGTCTTCTAAACAGGTACAGGGAAATCCTGGCATGTAAAACAGAACTATAATATAAAATACATGAACAGAAAGTAACAGGAATGAACCAATGCTTGTGGTTCATAACAGTACCCTCTCCTTAAGGGTGAAACTCCGGACAGCCCATAAAAGCCAAGGGGAACAGAAACAGGAGTATAACATAAAATACATAACCAAAATGCAAAACAGAAATGAGCCACTGCAGTGGCTCATAACAGTACCCCTTCCCCCCTTGAGGAGGGGTCAACGGACCCCAAAATTCAGGTTTTCCAAAGCAAGGGATACATTAAAAAAAACCTGACACACTGGCCTAACAGGCAAGAAAACAGAAACAAGCTGTGGCAACAGCTTGTAACAGTGCGCCCCCCCCCCCCCCCCCCCCCCTTGACGGTGGCCACTGGACACAAGACAGGGAATTTTTTTAATTTTTTTATTTTTAACAAGGCAAGATTCAGCAATTATTTATTATTTTTTTCTTCTTTTTTTTTACATGGTTCTTGAGGTCTGACCAAAGTAATTCCCCAAACATTGGTGGTCATTCCGAGTTGTTCGCTCGCAAGCTGCTTTTAGCAGCTTTGCACACGCTAAGCCGCCGCCTACTGGGAGTGAATCTTAGCTTCTTAAAATTGCGAACGAAAGATTCGCAATATTGCGAAAAGACATCTCTGTGCAGTTTCTGAGTAGCTCGAGACTTACTCTGCCAGTGCGATCAGTTCAGTGCTTGTCGTTCCTGGTTTGACGTCACAAACACACCCAGCATTCGCCCAGACACTCCTCCGTTTCTCCAGCCACTCCCGCGTCTTTCCCAGAAACGGTAGCGTTTTTTCGCACACGCCCATAAAACGTCCAGTTTCCGCCCAGAAACACCCACTTCCTGTCAATCACATTACGATCACCAGAACGAAGAAAAAACCTCGTAATGCGGTGAGTAAAAATCCTAACTGCATAGCAAATTTACTTGGCGCAGTCGCAGTGCGAACATTGCGCATGCACAATAAGTGGAAAATCGCTGCGATGCGAAAAAAAATACAGAGCGAACAACTCGGAATGACCACCTTTGTCAGAACTGATGGTACCTTCCAGCAAGGCCGGGTTCAATCCAGAGATTGTTTTTTTAACCTTGAGAGCTGAACTTTCAGAAGTACTTCTAGAAGAAGATAGAAAAGCACATCCTGCAATCAAAGCAATAGGCTGAGATTTTTGTGCCGAGTTTACAGTATTTAGTGGTCTCTCAGCAGATAAGACGGGTTACTTAGAGGAACCTGAACCAATTTCTTTGGAACCATATCTCTTAATAACTGCATCGCTGAATGCCAGGGGATCCTGAAGAATGGGATCATTATTTTTAACTAAGTTGGACGCCCATTCTAAAGGCTCCCCTCTAAAAGGAATATATCAGATAGAACACCAGATTCTCTGAGGTGATGCCCAAAAATGGTCTAGGCAGCATAATGGTGAAGTAATGTTTGTAAAGCGCCAGAAATTGGACTAAGTCCCCATCAAAGACTATAGATGTTGAGATTAGTGATGTGCACCGGAAATTTTTCGGGTTTTGTGTTTAGGTTTTGGGTTCGGTTCCGCGGCCGTGTTTTGGATTCAGACGCGTTTTGGCAAAACCTCATCGAAATTTTTTTGTCGGATTCGGGTGTGTTTTGGATTCAGGTGTTTTTTTCACAAAACCTTAAAAAACAGCTTAAATCATAGAATTTGGGGGTCATTTTGATCCCATAGTATTATTAACCTCAATAACCATAATTTCCACTCATTTCCAGTCTATTCTGAACACCTCACAATATTATTTTTAGTCCTAAAATTTGCACCGAGGTCGCTGAATGGCTAAGCTAAGCGACACAAGTGGCCGACACAAACACCTGGCCCATCTAGGAGTGGCACTGCAGTGTCAGGCAGGATGGCACTTCAAAAAAATTGTCCCCAAACAGCACATGATGCAAAGAAAAATGAAAGAAAAAAGGAAGTGCAAGATGGAATTGTCCTTGGGCCCTCCCACCCACCCTTATGTTGTATAAACAGGACATGCACACTATAACGAACCCATCATTTCAGCGACAGGGTCTGCGACTGTGACTGAAATGACTGGTTGGTTTGGGCCCCCACCAAAAAAAGAAGCAATCAATCTCTCCTTGCACAAACTGGCTCTACAGAGGCAAGATGTCCACCTCATCATCATCGTCCGATTCATCACCCCTTTCACTGTGTACATCCCCCTCCTCACAGATTATTAATTCATCCCCACTGAAATCCACCATCTCAGGTCCCCGTGCACTTTCTGGAGGCAATTGCTGCTGGTGAATGTCTCCACGGAGGAATTGATTATAATTCATTTTAATGAACATCATCTTCTCCACATTTTCTGGAAGTAACCTCGTACGCCGATTGCTGACAAGGTGAGCGGCTGCACTAAACACTCTTTCGGAGTACACACTGGAGGGAGGGCAACTTAGGTAGAATAAAGCCAGTTTCTGCAAGGGCCTCCAAATTGCCTCTTTTTCCTGCCAGTATACGTACGGACTGTCTGACGTGCCTACTTGGATGCGGTCACTCATATAATCCTCCACCATTCTTTCAATGGTGAGAGAATCATATGCAGTGACAGTAGACGACATGTCAGTAATCGTTGGCAGGTCCTTCAGTCCGGACCAGATGTCAGCACTCGCTCCAGACTGCCCTGCATCACCGCCAGCGGGTGGGCTCGGAATTCTTAGCCATTTCCTCTCACCCCCAGTTGCGGGAGAATGTGAAGGAGGAGCTGTTGACGGGTCACGTTCCGCTTGACTTGACAATTTTCTCACTAGCAGGTCTTTGAACCCCTGCAGACTTGTGTCTGCCGGAAAGAGAGATACAACGTAGGTTTTAAATCTAGGATCGAGCACGGTGGCCAAAATGTAGTGCTCTGATTTCAACAGATTGACCACCCGTGAATCCTGGTTAAGCGAATTAAGGGCTCCATCCACAAGTCCCACATGCCTAGCGGAATCGCTCTGTTTTAGCTCCTCCTTCAATGTCTCCAGCTTCTTCTGCAAAAGCCTGATGAGGGGAATGACCTGACTCAGGCTGGCAGTGTCTGAACTGACTTCACGTGTGGCAAGTTCAAAGGGTTGCAAAACCTTGCACAACGTTGAAATCATTCTCCACTGCGCTTGAGACAGGTGCATTCCACCTCCTTTGCCTATATCGTGGCCAGATGTATAGGCTTGAATGGCCTTTTGCTGCTCCTCCATCCTCTGAAGCATATAGAGGGTTGAATTCCACCTCGTTACCACCTCCTGCTTCAGATGATGGCAGGGCAGGTTCAGGTGTGTTTGGTGGTGCTCCAGTCTTCTGTACGCGGTGCCTGAACGCCGAAAGTGGCCCGCAATTCTTCGGGCCACCGACAGCATCTCTTGCACGCCCCTGTCGTTTTTTAAATAATTCTGCACCACCAAATTCAAGGTATGTGCAAAACATGGGATGTGCTGGAATTTGCCCAGATGTAATGCACGCACAATATTGCTGGCGTTGTCCGATGTCACAAATCCCCAGGAGAGTCCAATTGGGGTAAGCCATTCTGCGATGATCTTCCTCAGTTGCCGTAAGAGGTTTTCAGCTGTGTGCGTATTCTGGAAAGCGGTGATACAAAGCGTAGCCTGCCTAGGAACGAGTTGGCGTTTGCGAGATGCTGCTACTGGTGCCGCCGCTGCTGTTCTTGCAGCGGGAGGCAATACATCTACCCAGTGGGCTGTCACAGTCATATAGTCCTGAGTCTGCCCTGCTCCACTTGTCCACATGTCCGTGGTTAAGTGGACATTGGGTACAACTGCATTTTTTAGGACACTGGTGATTTTTTTTCTGAGGTCTGTGTACATTTTCGGTATCGCCTGCCTAGAGAAATGGAACCTAGATGGTATTTGGTACCGGGGACACAGTACCTCAATCAAGTCTATAGTTGGCTCTGAAGTAACGATGGATACCGGAACCACGTTTCTCATCGCCCAGGCTGCCAAGGCCTGAGTTATCTGCTTTGCAGCAGGATGACTGCTGTGATATTTCATCTTCCTCGCAAAGGACTGTTGGACAGTCAATTGCTTACTGGAAGTAGTACAAGTGGTCTTCCGACTTCCCCTCTGGGATGCCGATCGACTCCCAGCAACAACAACAGCAGCGCCAGCAGCAGTAGGCGTTACACTCAAGGATGCATCGGAGGAATCCCAGGCAGGATAGGACTCGTCAGACTTGCCAGTGACATGGCCTGCAGGACTATTGGTTTTCCTGGGTAAGGAGGAAATTGACACTGAGGGAGTTGGTGGTGTGGTTTGCGGGAGCTTGGTTACAAGAGGAAGGGATTTAGTGGTCAGTGGACTGCTTCCGCTGTCGCCCAAAGTTTTTGAACTTGTCACTGACTTATGATGAATGCGCTGCAGGTGACGTATAAGTGAGGATGTTCCGAGGTGGTTAACGTCCTTACCCCTACTTATTACAGCTTGACAAAGGCAACACACGGCTTGACACCTGTTGTCCGCATTTGTGTTGAAATAATTCCACACCGAAGAGCTGATTTTTTTTGTATTTTGACCAGGCATGTCAACGGCCATATTCGTCCCACGGACAACAGGTGTCTCCCCGGGTGCCTGACTTAAACAAACCACCTCACCATCAGAATCCTCCTTGTCAATTTCCTCCCCAGCAACACCCATATCCTCATCCTGGTGTACTTCAACACTGACATCTTTAATTTGACTATCAGGAACTGGACTGCGGGTGCTCCTTCCAGCACTTGCAGGGGGCGTGCAATTGGTGGAAGGCGCAAGCTCTTCCCGTCCAGTGTTGGGAAGGTCAGGCATCGCAACCGACACAATTGGACTCTCCTTGGGGATTTGTGATTTCGAAGAACGCACAGTTCTTTGCTGTGCTTTTGCCAGCTTAAGTCTTTTCTTTTTTCTAGCGAGAGGATGAGTGCTTCCATCCTCATGTGAAGCTGAACCACTAGCCATGAACATAGGCCAGGGCCTCAGCCGTTCCTTGCCACTCCGTGTCGTAAATGGCATATTGGCAAGTTTACGCTTCTCCTCAGACGCTTTTAATTTTGATTTTTGGGTCATTTTACTGATCTTTTGTGTTTTGGATTTTACATGCTCTGTACTATGACATTGGGCATTGGCCTTGGCAGACGACGTTGATGGCATTTCATCGTCTCGGCCATGACTAGTGGCAGCAGCTTCAGCACGAGGTGGAAGTGGATCTTGATCTTTCCCTATTTTTTTAACCTCCACATTTTTGTTCTCCATATTTTAATGCGCACAACTAAAAGGCACCACAGGTATACAATGTACATGGATGGATAGTATACTTTATGGATGACGAGTGACGACACAGAGGTAGGTACAGCAGTGGCCTACCGTACTGCTATATACAGTATAATGGACCTGGTGGACACTGTCAGCAGACTGCGTTTATAGTATAAAGAAAAAAAGACACCACAGGTATACAATGTAGATGGATGGATAGTATACTTATGGACGACGAGTGACGACACAGAGGTAGGTGCAGCAGTGGCCTACCGTACTGCTATATACAGTATAATGGACCTGGTGGACACTGTCAGCAGACTGCGTTTATAGTATAAAGAAAAAAAGACACCACAGGTATACAATGTAGATGGATGGATAGTATACTTATGGACGACGAGTGACGACACAGAGGTAGGTACAGCAGTGGCCTACCGTACTGCTATATACAGTATAATGGACCTGGTGGACACTGTCAGCAGACTGCGTTTATAGTATAAAGAAAAAAAGACACCACAGGTATACAATGTAGATGGATGGATAGTATACTTATGGACGACGAGTGACGACACAGAGGTAGGTACAGCAGTGGCCTACCGTACTGCTATATACAGTATAATGGACCTGGTGGACACTGTCAGCAGACTGCGTTTATAGTATAAAGAAAAAAAGACACCACAGGTATACAATGTAGATGGATGGATAGTATACTTATGGACGACGAGTGAAGACACAGAGGTAGGTACAGCAGTGGCCTACCGTACTGCTATATACAGTATAATGGACCTGGTGGACACTGTCAGCAGACTGCGTTTATAGTATAAAGAAAAAAAAGACACCACAGGTATACAATGTAGATGGATGGATAGTATAATTATGGACGACGAGTGACGACACAGAGGTAGGTACAGCAGTGGCCTAACGTACTGCTATATACAGTATAATGGACCTGGTGGACACTGTCAGCAGACTGCGTTTATAGTATAAAGAAAAAAAGACACCACAGGTATACAATGTAGATGGATGGATAGTATACTTATGGACGACGAGTGACGACACAGAGGTAGGTACAGCAGTGGCCTACCGTACCGCTATATACAGTATAATGGACCTGGTGGACACTGTCAGCAGACTGCGTTTATAGTATAAAGAAAAAAAACACCACAGGTATACAATGTAGATGGATGGATAGTATACTTATGGACGACGAGTGACGACACAGAGGTAGGTACAGCAGTGGCCTACCGTACTGCTATAATACAGTATAATGGACCTGGTGGACACTGTCAGCAGACTGCATTTATAGTATAAAGAAAAAAAGACACCACAGGTATACAATGTAGATGGATGGATAGTATACTTATGGACGATGAGTGACGACACAGAGGTAGGTACAGCAGTGGCCTACCGTACTGCTATATACAGTATAATGGACCTGGTGGACACTGTCAGCAGACTGCGTTTATAGTATTTAAAAAAAAGACACCACAGGAGTGTTTTTCAGGCAGACAAACGTATACTGGTGGTCACTCAGTGGCGCACCCAGGGGGGGTTTCCGAGTACCCAGAAACCCCGCTCCACTAAAAAAAAAAAAAAAAAAAAAAAAATTTTTTTTTTTTTTTTTTTTTTTTTTAGCTGCATGAGTATTATTAATGACTGTCTAGCGTCCTCTGCAGCCTGCTGTCTTCCTGGTGGCACTTGCAAGTGCAATAAAAGTTTACTTTATTTTAATTATAGTACATATATATCCATGTGCATACATATATACACATACATACATACATACATATATACATACATACACACACACACACACACACACACACACACACACACATATGATATACATATATACATATATATACATGTATATATATATATATATATGTGTACTGTATGTGTGTGTACATATATATATATATATATATACATATATACATGTTTAATATGCTATGTATATGTGTATATGGGTTCACTACGATCTCCCGGCGACCAGCATACCTGCACCGGGAGGCCGGCCGCCGGCTTACCGACAGTGTGGTGAGCGCAAATGAGCCCCTTGCGGGCTCGCTGCGCTCGCCACGCTATGGGCACGGTGGCGCGCTACGCGCGCCACACTATTCTATTCTCCCTCCAGGGGGGTCGTGGACCCCCACGAGGGAGAATAAGTGTCGGTATGCCAGCGGTCGGGCTCCCAGCGCCGGTATGCTGGTCGCCGGGAGCCCGACCGCCGGCATACTGAAGACCACCCGTGTATATGTATGTGTGTGTGTATATATATATATATATATATATATATATATGTGTGTAGATATATGTGTATATATATATATGTGTAGATATATACACACATACACAAACACACAGACACACTAGTTTTACGGACCCAGCATATACTAGGTCACCTCAGTCCCCACCCCCGTGATTGGCTCCGCCCAGTTCTGGAAACCCCCCCTTGCAAATCCTGCGTTTGCCACTGTCACTGTCAGCAAAACTGTGCACTGTACTCCTGCTATAGCTGCTCCCCAGTCCCCACAATTAAGCAGTGTGAGCACTCAGCACAGATATATCATGCAGCACACTGAGCACAGATATGGTATGGAGCGTTTTTTTCAGGCAGAGAACGGATAAAAAACTGGTGGTCACTATTAGCAAAACTCTGCACTATACTCCTCCTAACAGCTGCTCCCCAATCCTCCCCACAATAAGCTAAGCAATCAGATCAACTGTATAGTATATAACTATATAAACGGAGAGGACGCCAGCCACGTCCTCTCTCTATCAATCTCAATGCACGTGTGAAAATGGCGGCGACGCGCGGCTGCTTATATAGAATCCGAATCTCGCGAGAATCCGACAGCGGGATGATGACGTTCGGGCGCGCTCGGGTTAGCCGAGCAAGGCGGGAAGGTTCGAACCTGCCTCGGACCCGTGTGAAAAAGGTGAAGTTCGGGGGGGTTCGGTTTCTCGGAAACCGAACCCGCTCATCACTAGTTGAGATATCAACAGAGTCAGGATCTGCTTCCTTCCCATTTGACTGACTGGACTGCATTGCTAGGACCAGGTCACTACTGACCTTACTCGAGGCTGTGGCCTTCGGGACCCTCTTTGGGGCAGTGACCTTCGGGACCCTCTTTGGGGCAGTGGCCTTTGGGACCCCCTCTGGGGCAGTGGCCTTCAGGACCCCCTCTGGGGCAGTGGCCTTCAGGACCCCCTCTGGGGCAGTGGCCTTCGGGACCCCCTCTGGGGCAGTGGCCTTCGGGACCCCCTCTGGGGCCAGCACCTCGGATTCTCTTGCTGGGGCCGGACCATCGGACTCCCTCTCTGGGGCCGGACCATCGGACTCCCTCTCTGGGACCGGACCATCGGACTCCCTCTCTGGGACCGGACCATCGGACTCCCTCTCTGGGACCAGACCATCGGACTCCCTCTCTGGGACCAGACCATCGGACTCCCTCTCTGGGACCAGACCATCGGACTCCCTCTCTGGGACCAGACCATCGGACTCCCTCTCTGGGACCAGACCATCGGACTCCCTCTCTGGGACCAGACCATCGGACTCCCTCTCTGGGACCAGACCATCGGACTCCCTCTCTGGGACCAGACCATCGGACTCCCTCTCTGGGACCAGACCATCGGACTCCCTCTCTGGGACCAGACCATCGGACTCCCTCTCTGGGACCAGACCATCGGACTCCCTCTCTGAGTCGATAATTATCGAGACTTCTCCCGGGATTATAACCTCCGGGACTTTTGCTGAAGCTATGACCTTCAGAACCTCCACTAAAGCTATGCCTCTTGAGTCCTTTCCTAGGGAAGCGAACTCTAGACCCTTCTTTGGGGCTGTGCCTCTCAAGACCCCAAAAGCTGCAGGATGCTTATCTGGAGCACCTAAGGATGCTCTATGGCACAGCATCTGCGATACTGACTGCAAGGTGCCATTGCAGGATTAATTAACCAATGATGATATGGACTATACTATATAAATCAGCCAGCATTGAAGGAAAGCAATCACCTCTTGCTGCTCTGTAACCGCATGTGGGATTCACTTTGCACGCTGGCTTGTTGGCAAGCTGACCACCGCATCCTTTCTCCACCATGTCAGTCACTCCAACTAGCACTGCTGCCTGCCAGCCGCTCCCATGACTTGTGCCTGTTCCAGCCAGGTCAATCAATCAGCGCTCCTGGCAGCTTCTTCATTGGACTGAAGGAGTCAGTGGTTGGTGGATTTCTGGAGCCCTCTAAGGTTTTCCCATATTATCCAACTGTGGTACGTGACAACAAACCAAAAACCGCAGTCAGATTTTTGCCTCAGGAATCATACAGCATATTGCAACGTTAATTACCGATGTCAGCAATTAACATCCAGTCACTTCTGCTATTATCTGAAGGTTTGGCATCTATCATAAAAGTTTGGGCTATTACAGTACCGTATATGATTTAACTTTTATGCTATACTTCACTT